>NC_091117.1:182145187-182427687 GCF_040183065.1 Periplaneta americana | reverse complement strand
TGACAGGTGTGGTGGCCGTTCGATTCCTTTCATTCCTGCATTATTTTTCCACGGTTGTTGGAGACTCGCGTTGTCCCGTTGCAAGATAATTCTACTTCCATTAACTAATGTCGGGTACTCTCTCTTAAAAGTTCATGAACTCGCTCTAGATCAGTCTTGCGATGGATGCTAATAATTGCGGGCGAGAGATACAGGGACATCATTTTATTTTTACTAACATTTTTAATATTAACTTGCCTATACCTCTGGATCAACGCCGTTTGCTATCCCCTTCCACGACTGGAGTTCGATGATACTGACGTAATATACAAACAAATCACTTTACTAGGTATAGGAGGGAAGAAAAGTAGTTCATCCATTTATGTAAACTATGAAATATTGCGCTTTTGAGTTTAATCATTTTCATTAGGTTTTTGCTTAATCAAAATACAGTAGAGTATTAACAATGACTGCTTTTACTCACGAACTGAGCTGTCCATGTGGACGTATTCATTATGCAGTGTATATTATACTGTCTGCAACACATAAGCGTACAATATAGAGAATGAAGTTAAATTGAAAAATAATCATAATATGGATATTAAACACATTTCGATACAGCCTTCAGTTTTAATGTGCATATTATCGCACTATAGCATATTGTACTTAATTCCAATTACCAGTTCTTCGTACTAGTAACTCATGTTGAAATAATTCTGTACCTACTCTATAAAAGAGTACCTTACGTACTGTAAATTCAATCTTCACTTCTGCCCGAAAAGATAAAATTACTCAGACATACTATCTACTGTCCGTCCAAGTGGTTATGTCGTAGGGTCGTAGAAAGGAGGGAAATCACGTGACAGTTAATTACTTAACGAGGCCCTTTTATTTAAGTTATTTTAAACAGTTGTATGGGTATAATATTACGTAGACGTCCAATTCCTAACAGAAATTAATGTTCTCAGAAAAGAGCTAAGACAGCCCAGCCACTAGTTAGCGAATAAAAGCTGGTTGGGAAAACCGGGATACGACGTAGGCAAATGGACAACAGTACCTGTGCGAAAATGATTCAATATTGAAAGCTCTCTCGTCACTGGAAAATGCGAACATATTTTTGGAACGTACTGTGGCTACTATGACTGTATTGGATCTGTGTGGAAGACGGTTGAAGGGGTGGGAGTGAAGAACATTCAAAACCTCAGGTACAATAAAAATTGAAGTAAAAATAAAATGATGTCCTTGTATTTTATGCTCGCTGCGCGCGCGCGGAGCTCTTTTACCTGTAAACATTGCTAAAGGATGTACAGATCTTAGAACACAGCTAAACATGATGGAAAGGAAGCGCTTGAAGCTTTCAAGGAAGAGTGGAAGATACAATATTTATGCTTCGAACATGGTGATGAAGTCCAATGTTTGTTGTGCAAAAATATATATATATATATATATATATATATATATATATATATATATATCATTTGCAAAAAAAGCAACATAAAACGGCATTATGAGACGCAACATGAAACAAATATAGGCATTATTCAGGAGAAGAGAGAAATAAATTCATTTTGGGAATTGACATCGAAGGTAAATTAATTTATATTTGGGTCAGTACATAGTATCTAGATTCCTTTTATTTCTTTATTTTAAATGTATTGTTGATTTTTATTTTAGTAGGTTATGTTACGACGCTTTATCAACATCTTAGGTTATTTAGCTTCTGAATGAGATGAAGGTGATAACCGAAAGTTACCAGCATTTGATCGTATTGAGTTGAGGGAAAACCCCGGAAAAAAAACCTCAACCAGGTAACTTGCCCCGACCGGGATTCGAACTCGGGCCACCTGGTTTCGCGGCCAGACGCGCTGACCGTTACTCCACAGGTGTGGACTGAAAGTTTTAAAAGTCATACATATCCCCGTAAATGATTTACCCAAAAATTACGATAGCTCTCAATATATTAATTTAATCAATTTCTTTTTTTTCGTGTTACGTGCATCTCACAAATCACTCTAAGAAAACTCATTACATAACCACGACTGGAGAGTAAGGACTACATTTTCACAATCACATAATCAATATACTCTATTTCAATCAATATTGCCATTATTATTTTTTCAACAAATACTCAAAAGTACTTAGAGATCACACACGTCGAGCAGGTAGACCCTATTAGTTTCTCCTAACCAATGAATTGAAGTATTTACATAATAAATAATTGCTTTTAACAATAAAATGGTTTACATACAATTAACGTTTCCTATTTATCTTTTTGTTCCTAAAAAACCCCTTCCCTTTGCGATTTGTTTATATATGCACATGTATATTAAATAACTTAGTAATTAGCTCTATTACATAGCCAGAAATTTAGTAACGCAAGTTATTGTAATAAATGCTGCCTTTATTCGCTGCATGTGCATGTACTGTACATCCCTGTTGTGTACGTTACGACGCCAATAAGTGGATGCGCTATGCGCTCGTGATGAAGGTCGAGCTCTTCTACCGTGATTGGGAGCTAATATCGTCTCATGCTTGCTCTAGATGTTGAGAATAAAGATCCGAATCGATTGCACGTCACTTTAGAATAAACCTCCACTGAATCACAGCTTCAAAAATTCCACCAGAAAAATAACATTACTTCGAGGCTGAACTGATTTTATATATTATTTTAATGTACCGAAGTACATATGATATTTCCATACTCTTTCATCGTATGAAGACGCAGAATATCTGCATGGAAATATCATATGTACTTCGGTACATTAAATTAATATATATGATATGCGTAAATCACTTCGTGATTCAAGACGGCGCTTATTCCGTCGGATCCCGGCCAACTAGTCACTCATAACGAGTGCACCTCAGTACATGTGTGGACTTCTGTCCTATGTTCATAGACATCTATGACGTAGTGCAGAGGGCGGCCACTAGAGGGAACCCAGGAGTTGGAACTTAAACTGAGACGATTCTGTCCGACACCGGAATGGGTATCCGGTGTGGCTTAGTGGATAAAGCATCAGCACGTAGAGCTGAAAACCCGGCTTCAAATCCCGGTGCCGGAGAGAATTTTTCTCTGTTCCATTACTCTTTCATCGTATGAACTGATTTTGTTTAACACCGACTTTGGCAGGCTAACATGAAGGTGTCAGGGTTGCGGTATTATACTATTTTTCATCACGTTACAATTTTTTAGTTAGTTATTTAACGACGCTGTATAAACTACTCGGTTATTTAGCGTCGATAGAATTGGTGATAGCGGGATGGTATTTGACGAGATGAGGCCGGGGGTGCGTTTGTGTTGTGTAGTGTGGGGTCAAATAGTATGTGTGTTCTGAAATTCAGTTGTGTGTTGAGGAATTGTTATGGGTGTGTTTTTGTGTATCTATATATTTCGTGTTGTTAAGTTTCTGGTTTTTTGGTTGGATAAGTAGAATTTTCATGTCTGTGTCTATGTTGCAGTAGGTGTGGTTGGCGTTTGTAATGTGTTCTACGTATGTGGAAGTGTTGTGTGATTTGGTTATGGCTGTGACGTGTTCTTTGTAACGTGTTTGAAATGATCTGCCTGTCTGTCCGATGTAGAAGTTGTTACAGCTACTGCATGTGAGTTTGCATACACCTGTTAGGTTGTATTTCTTTGTTTGTGTTGTGTGTTGAGATGCTTTTGTAGAGTGTTTTATACTCTGTACGCGAAGTTGTACTTTATTTTTTTTAATGAAGACACCGGAAGACGCAAGGACCACAGCAGTTCTGGAGATGGCTCCAAAGCCGAAACTAGTCAACTAGATATTTATAAATTTAGTTCAAATTAACACGTGAAAGTAATCACCATATACTGGGTGTTCAGTTCAAAGTGTGTCATCGCTCGCTGTATGCCGTCATATGGCTAGTCGATGAGCCTAGAGAATTCAATCTTCCTACACTTCTGCAGAGGTGTATAACTCATGTGTCAGAGAAGTTGCCTAGCAAGTACGGCGTTCACTCTGAAGAGTACTTACCGATACGATATGTACGGTAACGCCGGTAGTGTCAGGAATGTGAACTGTTTAGAAACATGTACTGAGGTGGGTTTTTTTTCTTACTGTCGGGATATGTGGAGAGGGATTAGACGATTACTTACGTATTTGTTGACATTAACTTCGACGGACAACATGGACACGGAGCATTTGATTTGTATTGTGGAATGTTGCCGTACGCAACCGATGATAACAAATATCCTGCGTACGACTTGGCCGCGCAAAACACAGTTCGAAAGAGGTTATGGTAGCACACAGACAGTACAGACCGCCATCTGTTGCTACGACATTCAAGTTATACCGTACACGTTCTCAAGTTCAGATTGAACGCCTTGATTAATAAGCAACTTCTCTGACATAAAAGCTGAAACTCGCTTCAAATCGCTGACTCACAACAGTGACGTCATGACACACTTTGAAATGCACACCCAGTATTATATTCCTAAGTGATATAGTTAACCTATATGTATATACAGTATTAATTTATTCATATCTAAAAGTAAGCCAATCAACTAAAATGATTTAAAGTAATCTCAATATCTATAGTAATCATAATAAGTAAAGAGTGGCACTAAACGGGAACTTCAGTTCACAAATTGCTCTCAAAATTCAGATATTTGAACACCTTATCAACAGTAATTTTATTTTACGGATTTTTACATGTACGCCTCCAAGAGGAGATGCTGACAGACATGGAACACAATGTAGTAGTTTCATGTTCCTTGTCCGGAAACCAGCCCACTAACAGCTTGCTAACAGTTTGTATTTTTCTCTACTAGAAAGCGGATATATTAGACTTATCGGTAGCCACACTGCGCAGCACATACAAGCCCTCGGTTGAGATAATACGGCGAGTATGAGCCCCTATCGCCACGCTACGACCTGATAATGTGTTCACATGCGTTATGCCCCCATATGTGTGCACAGTGAACCAAAACGTAATACCTGCACACAATAAACATTTACATACAGACTAAGACAATAACTTAACTATCTCGGCCCCTGAATTCACCTTATGCCTCACACATTCTCAGAATATCCATTATAGATCAGTCGAAAATGGTTGCGAAGTTTGCTTAAAAAATATAACTTTCTCATTTCGAGAAATGACAGACTTACCATTTCGTAAGACTAAAAGATTGTTAATTTTGAACATACACACATTTATTCTGAAACGTTTTTATATATTTACGTTTTTAATTGTAATAAATTAGGTAAAATAGTATATTATTTTGTTTTATTGAGGAATTACTTGTCAATAAGTTTATTACGCACAATATATTTAACTTTTTTTTTATCCAATGCCACCAGGTTGTCTTTCGACATTTCTGGTCTCCTCTCCTGGCCGTGGCTTAGTTGTAACCCACTTCTGAGGTTGGGGCGTCTGGAAGGCGGAGTTACATTACCCCGATGTGATAGGATGATTATGATAATGTGGTGCCAGGAGAGGTCTTAAATCTAAACTTAACCTAAATTCTAGACCATGGACGAACACAGGAATAATCTCCTTTAAGGAAAAATTCCTGTGCTCTAATCGAACCCGGGACCTCATGAACTATAGCCATGAACCATGACCACTAGGCTAGCCATGAGGCTGGTCTATTTAACTTTATTTCAATCGGTAATTATGTATGGAATTGTAGGAAGCATCCGCGGTTATACAATGAATATAAGTAAATATTTTTGGTTAAATTAGTTAACAGTTTTATTATTTTTGGGTGAAATCTTAATATTTATTATGACTTTATTTTATTTGAGGCTATGAAATCTTGTGTTTTAAAGTAGGATTAGATACCCTATTATTTTAGATATAGCTCATTTAAATCCAATTTTAATCCACTTTATTTATTACAGAAGAAAATAATTAAAATATGTCTTCATAAACCAATTGATTTTTCATCTCAAAATTTGTTTTTAAACTTTAATGTACTTAACGGAAGACAAATTTATTATATTGTATTAATAAAATTCATACATAAAAATCGAAATAATTTTGAATTGTATTCTCATAGTTATGAAACAAAAGGTATGAATTCTTTAAGATTGTTTGAACCAAAATGCAACACTGTTACAGTATTTAATCATAGTAGTAATTTAGGCCTAAGTATATATAACAAATTTATATTTAAATATCCTAATCTTGTCAATTCTAATAGTTCTAGTATTAAATTTAAAAAGTTATGTATGGATTTTATAAAAATTGAAAAATTGTAAATTTAAATTTATATACTATAATTGCATAGTAGACATAAGACAAATTGTATTGTATAATTATTAATTTCAATTCACGAATCCGCCCCTGAGCACGAGTTCTACTCTTTCAGGGGCGAGCTAAAGTTTTTCTGTATATATTATATTTTATGTTACAATTATTAGCAAAATAATAAATAAATAAATAAATATTAATTATTTAGAACAGTTTCTCAACGATTACATCTGCAAATGTAAATCATTCACGTTAACATTAAATGGACATACACATAATAAAACCTATTGTTTTTACATTACAATTTCTTCCAGCAATGTGACTGACATGATAGTTACAGTTCCCTGAAGGTACGAGCACGGTATGTAAAATATTCCCAAATTCCAACAGCTACAACTGGTCACAAGCAAACATTCTCATGGGGGCAGATAAAAAAGTTAAATGTTTTTCTTCCACCATGTTAATAATGTCAAAATAAGAGCTTATACAAATTTTGGCCACTCGAGAGCAATTACGAGACCTGTAAAAAAAAAAAAGGTTTTCCTGAGGCCGTTTATAGAAAGAAAACACAATTTCATTAGAAAAATTTGTTAGAACAGACACAGCAATTGTAGAGCTATTTTTCAACATTCTCAACCGAAATTGAGACATTTGTCATACTATGGGATCTACAGAGAGGTGCAGACGGCTGTCATACACTGGTTCCGATCCCAGGCGGCAGACTTCTACGACACAGGGATATAAAATATGATCTCATGATCCTTAGATATCATGGAGGTATGGAAGAAAGCTCTTCATACTTTAATGACATTGCCTTCTTGTCCCAAGGAAAGAAGAGGAACTCAAATTGACAAGAGACTGAGTGGACCCCAAGAGTCGTTCTGGAAATCTGGCAAAGAGAAAAATCCCGCCACAGCCGAGGTTGAACCTGGAACCTTCCAACTCGTCGCCATTTGCTCTACCAGCCCAGCTACCTGGCTTGCCGAAATGAAAACTGAGGTGAAAAGATGCGATAGGGACATGTTTTTCCAATGTATTTACATTATCTAACATCTTTTCCTGATGATATACACGCTTGCCAGAGAACAGGATAACATTCCTCCGGATTCATATCTGACCAGTCACTTGAGATGGATCTTGAGAGCAGATATTATACAGAAGTAAATGTAGCTCCACCTTCATCATTACCTTCATGCCTCCATTGTACGTACCTGCAGCCTGAAGGAGAAACCTTTAAGAAAGTAAATATCTACTTTTTACTTCTGTATAAAATGTCTCCTCTCGAAATCCAACTCAAGTGGTTGGTCAGATATGAATCCCTTGTTCTTTGCGGGGGTTACTATTCTGTTCGCTGGGAAGCATGATTATTTCATCAGGAAAAGACGATAATACATGACAACAGGGAAAATAGGGGTACCTTAAGAAAACCTGTATCGCAACTTCTCATCGGAATTTCCATTCAGAATTGCTGATCCTCAGCCCTTTTTGCAAGCCGAGCTCTAGCCGTTCGGCTACAGTGTCCTTCTTAATAAAATAATACAACATATTACCCCAATGTTTTATTTGTAACAGAAACTTACAGCATAAACAATATTGTCACAGATATTTCAAGAACGGAAGTGCGTAGGATCATATGTTCCCATATACATATAAAAACTGACGTCTTTGCACGCAGATATTTACCATGGTACAATGAATATGGAGGGAGAAGATAGATTTTAATCTGAGATGAACTTACGTGTCAGTAGATTTGTATATTAACCATCATGAAAAAAATCTTCTTCCTGATAGTTTATTATTTTCCATCTCGTACAGCTCATATGCCAGGTCTCGCCTTCTCATCTATACTAAGCTATTGGAGATACATTGTTAAAAATTAAACTTAAAAAACCATTATTTATCTAGCGAAAATAAGACAGTAACGAACAATTTGCTACAATAGTCCTTCTGAAACACAAAATCCGAGAAGGCAAAATACTAAAGGCTGGTTCACAATAAACCTGGAACGGAAACGACAAGGAGAACGAAAACGGAAATAATGTTAAAATAAATGTATTTAAATGGGAGCATTCACAATTAACTACTGTGAATGCTCACATGAAAAATACATATTTTAACATTATTTCCGTTCTCGTTCTCGTTTCCGTCCCCGGTTTATTGTGAACCAGCCTTAACTCGGCACCACAGCGTGCTATAAAGGTTCCTATATAGTCATTTAAATAAAAATTACTGCATTTAAAATGTATACTTCCCGTGTCAAGCTATTCGTAGGCCTAAATACAAGAGCTGAGAAGAAAAGACTGCATACAGAAGACGAACAAAAAGACAAGCACAGAATCAGTTTTTCCGCATCAACGATGCTGAAAATGTGCAATATCGTAAATTCTTGAATTCATTTTTTTCAGCATCACATTTCTGTCCTTATGCTTCGAAAAACGAGAACGTAAGAAACAAGTTCTGTAGTATGCAACGTTAGTCATTTAAGTGAAACCGTAACTTCTTCCTGGGAAAACTGGAGTTCTAAACACAATAAGTTAATCAACATTTGTGTTTCCTCACCTATGAAATGGAACACGTTCCGAGTCCACCAGACTGTTGCATGCACGTGGGCAAATTAATTGGAACTAAGACTTCGAGCTTTATATTGTGTACAACTTCATGCCCAATGTGATCGCACTTCAGCGCTTTCAAAACAATTTGTGCCTCTCTTAATTGAATCACGTAATAATTAAGGAGATGTGTCGCTCTAGAAGCCTAAATGGCAAACTGCTGTAGTGTGTCGCATAATACTTCATTAACCTAGCAAAATATATCTTGCATTACGCACACTAAACATGTAATAACTCTATAATAATAATTATCTAATCGATACTCCAATCTTAAACTTTCTCATGTAAAACAAATACAGTCAAAAGCTTCAAATTATATAAACCCGGCTGCAATGACCGAATTATCAAATTCCAGCATTAACATTAACACAGAAGACACCGATAATTAAGTAGCAGAGTAGCGAGATCAGATATAGCCACAGCATTAATTTCGACAACTGGTCTGGTTTCGAAAGGATATTGTGGATGCCAGTATCGAAAGTGCTTTTAATAGTTTCACTCTCACAGTCGCTTAAAATTTCCTTTTTTAACGTCTGACATTAAAATAATTGGTTACTAAAACCTGTGTGATGAATCTTGTCTCACTGTGAAAAGAGAGAGAAAGGAGATATATCTTACTTCGTCTGTGTTGTTATGGCGATGGGGGAATGGAGCGGTGCCGTCCATCCATCCAGTGACGGAAGGGACTAGTTGATACATTCTGTAGCGCAAAATAAAATAACAAAATATCTCTCTTCGTACTGTGTAGTTCCGTCACTGAGCTTGTCTTTCAAGAAACTGAGTTCGGGCAGCCTGTACAATAACAAGATTTTGAAAGGAATCCTGAAAATTTACAACCCTCCTATAATCTCCACCCTCATTTGAAGGGACTTGGTTTTATTGCTACTGAGACAAGATAAACCTTACCAGGTATAGCTAGCTAACAAAGGTAAGGTATCCCCGTAACATGCTATGAAGGCATTTGGGGGGCATGGAGGTAGAGCCCCATGCTTTCCATGACCTCGGCACTAGAATGAGGTGGTGTGGTCGGCACCACGCTCTGACCGCTTTTACCCCCGGGAAAGACCCGGTACTCAATTTTAGAGGCTGAGTGAACCTCGGGGCCGTTATGAAAGTTTGGCGACGAAAAAAAATCCTGTCACCACCTAGGATCGAACCCCGGACCTTCCAGTCCGTAGCCAGCTGCTCTACGAACTGAGCTACTCGGCCGCCCACTAGCTAGCTAACACTGAAATAAACGAAAATGAGGTGTACATTATTTTTATTGAAGATGTTATTAAGAAAGTTATGCCTATTACTATTCGGTTGAGAAGTTTTTGTCGTCCAATCTGCTCTCAAAAAAACTGAAATTTGGAATTTATAAAACACTTACATCATCCGATGTTCTGTATGGTTATGAAACTTGGACTCTCACTTTGAGAGAGGAAAAGACGCTAAGAGTGCTCGAGAATAAGGTGCTTAGGAAAATATTTTGGTCTAATAGGGATGAAGTCACAGGAGAATGGAGCAAGTTACACAACGCATGCATGCATTGTATTATTCACCTAACACAATTAGGAACATTAAATCCAGACGTTTGAGATGGACAGGACATGTAGCACATATGGATGAATCCAGAAATGCACATAGAGTGTTAGTTGGAAGACCTGAGAGAAAAATACTTTGGGCAGGCAGAGACATAGATGGGAGGATAATATTAAAATGGACTTGAGGGAGATGGGATATGATACTAGGGACTGGATTAATCTTGCTAAGGATAGGAATCGATGGCGGGTCATAATGTGAGGACGACAATGAACCTCCGGGTTTTCTAAAAGCCATTTTTAAGTACGTATTATTTAGGAAAGATTATCACATGTAAGATATAGGCCTATAACCAAGCAATAATTCCGAAATCGGAGCTGGTTTCGGAAGGTTACTGTGGATGTCAGTATTGATACTAATATCAAAACGTACTAATATTTGTGCCTATGTCGCAAGAGTTTTTAACAGTTCTGTTCAATCCTCATCGTACGTTGAAATGAGTTATTTTTAACATTTGACATGTAAATGACTAAATTAGCTAAATAAGTAAACTAAGAAAAGAAATATATTGTCTTTATTCAAGATATACATAAAGTAAACATTATCACATCCAAGACTCCTTAAAATGACAAACTACTTTTAATTTCAAAGGGTTTCCCAGAAAGTCTCTGTAAAATATAACCCTCGAAAGAAAAAAAAAAACAATTATTCTTCCATTGCGAATTGGCATATAGTGTAGGCCTACCTTGTCATAATTTTTTCTTGTTCCTCCAATTATTTATTATACTCCTAGATTATTTATGAAATATGGAATTTATCTTCTTACGGCATGCATTGCATCACACAAAAATGTCAAGTTAAGAGTGGAATTGGGGCTGAATGCATTATACCTGCATCTTAGTCAACGTGTACACCGCGGCCGGCTGTTTCTTCATTAAACCAAGAGAATCGCTGTTTATGATTATGACGTCAATCTTCACTCGAGATCTTGCGACCTGTACACTTGTACAACTCATCAAGATTCACCGTCTGTCGGAACAGGTTGAGTCATGTTACCACAGAACTGAGATGCGTCAGTGTCTCGAAAGCGATTTGGGTGTGACCGTAGCAAACGTGGTGCAAAATCTCAAGACGTTAATCGTAACTGGTTTCTTCCCTTCATCTTACCTGGGGTTGGAGAGTCTTGGCATCCTATTTATATGAAAACACAAGGAAATATCAGATAGTCGATCTGCTTCCAAATTCTTCGGTGTAACTATCAATTCATTTTTAATTATAATTTGAAATGACCATGTCGGCCATCTTTCTAATCAGATCATGAACTCCGTTTACTTCATTTCCAAATTATCGCAATATCTCAGCAGAAAACACTGGTGTCTTGCTACTATGGTTATATATACTCCAGGATTAAATACAATATCATTTCTTGGGCCCGCGACTCCTGTAAATCTTTATTAAAAGAACATAGAATACTAACGGTTCCCTTCATAATAATTATTATTCTCGAGCTGCCCAGTATGTAACCTTATATAACTCACAAAGAGCTATTCAAGCAAATTCTGACTATCATATGATACCGTACTCGTAATAAAAATGCCATTGACCACCTCCGTGGTGAAGGTGTCAGCATGCTGGTCTATTACGCAAAGAGCCCGGGTTGGATTTCAAGTCGGGTTGAATTTTCTGGTTGAAGTTTTTCAGGGTTTTCCCTCAACAGTAAGGCAAATGCCAGGAAATTCGGGCCACAACATCCCTGAATATCACCTGCCTCATTCATCACCGAAATCATATTCATAACAAATCAGTAATACATATACAGTCGCCATCTAGTTCATAACAATAGACCCAATCTCAACAATAGTACACAAGCCTTCGGATTTCAACCAAAAGATTAACTCGCAATATGACCAAAGATCTTAAAGCGAGTATAAACAACAGCGAGAAAAAAAAATGCCATTACTCTCTCCAAGCACACTACGCAACTTATTGAGTAATCTTCTCTTTACCTGTGTTCCAAAACTTTCAATTCCCTTCCAGCCAGTATTCGCGACCAGAAATCAAAATTGTCATTTCATAATTCACTAAAACACTAACTTGTAAATAACTGTTTTTATAAGCTGGACGAGTACTCCGGAAGAGATGTATACACTATAATGACTAAATATTGCCACTCCTAATGCAATACATTTTTGTTACTGATATTGAGTTGTATGTATGTATTTATTTACACTGCAAGTGGGTAAACACCCGGTGGCAGTGGTAACTTAATTACACATCTAAAATTAATACACAATAATTACAATTAATAATACATCAAATAACATAATAAGGGAACTTAATTTTCCATTACAACCTACATACAGTATGTATACGCCTACGTAAGTTTCACATTGGTAGTGATAATCTTTCACTTCACTCTCATCTCACTCACTGCACTGGCACTATGAAACACTTCACTAACACTTTACTTCACATAGGTTTCCGCCCGAAAAGACTAAGTATATGATTATGTCTCGTGACCAGTTTATAGTACGAAATGGAACTATAAAAATTGGAGATTTATCCTTCCGAAGAGGTGGAAAAATTCAAATATCTTGGAGCAACAGTAACAAACATAACTGACACTCGGGAGGAAATTAAACGCAGAATAAATATGGGAAATGCCTGTTATTATTCGGTTGAGAAGCTTTTGTCATCTAGTCTGCTGTCAAAAAATCTGAAAGTTAGAATTTATAAAACAGTTATATTACCGGTTGTTCTGTATAGTTGTGAAACTTGGACTCTCACTTTGAGAGAGGAACAGAGATTAAGGGTGTTTGAGAATAAGGTTCTTAGGAAAATATTTGGGGCTAAGAGGGATGAAGTTACAGGAGAATTGAGAAAGTTACACAACAGAGAGCTGCACACATTGTATACTTCACCTGGCATAATTAGGACCATAAAATCCAGACGTTTGAGATGGGCAGGACATGTAGCACGTATGGGCCAATCCAGAAATGCATATAGAGTGTTAGTTGGGAGGCCGGAGGGAAAAAGACCTTTGGGGAGGCCGAGACGTAGATGGGAAGATAATATTAAAATGGATTTGAGAGAGGCGGGATATGATGGTAGAGACTCGATTAATCTTGCTCAGGATAGGGACCAATGGCGGGCTTATGTGAGGGCGGCAATGAACCTCCGGGTTCCTTTAAAGCCAGTAAGTAAGTAAGTAAGTAAGTAAGTAAGGTTTCCTTGAGACTTATTTATAAATTACTAATTTTATATGTAATGTTTAGTACCAAACTCCAGTCCTCATTAATAATATGTATAATCCCTATTAAGTAAGTTAACTATTGCAACGAACGTTTTTTATATTGTTTAACTTTTTACTTTACTTTGTTAAGAAAACTCCCTTTTATATGTCTATATATTTTTCGGAAAACGTATTATTTGTCTTTCTTGTGTTAAATTTTATATTACCTCGTTAACATGTTTCAACCTGTTGTTGGCCATCTTCAGAACTGGTTGTTGCTGGTCTTGGCGCCTTTTGTTTTGTTTCCTGTTGGGGAGTGTTTGTGTAGTGTAATGTGGAGTCAAAGAGTGTGTGTGTGTGTGTTCTGAAATTGAGTTGTGTGTTGATAATTTCATACAACCACACAGGCGTATACAAATTCAAATGCAACACCTGCAACAACTTCTACATAGGACAGATAGGCGTTACAACACGTTACAAAGAACACATCACAGCCATAACAAAATTACAAAACACTTCCACATATCCAGAACACATCACAAATGCTAACCACATTTACAGAGACATCAACACAGACATCCAACCAAAAGGCCAGCAACTAAACACACCAGAACAATATGAAATATACAGACACACAAAAACACATCCAAATGAAATTCTCAACACACAACTCAATTTCAGAACACACTCTTTGACTCCACATTAATCTACACGAATACACCCCCACAGGAAACAAAACAAAAGGCGCCAAGACCAGCAACAACCAGTTCTGTTCTGAAGATGGCCAATAGCAGGCTGAAAAATGTTAACGAGGAAATACAAAATTTACACAAGAAAGACAAATAATACGTTTTCTGAAGTGATATAGTGTTAAACGTTTTGTAATCAAGATGTATATCTATATATTTTGTTTCATGTAATTGTTTACTGTAAAACCAATGTTAATGTAAGGATCCTATTAGTGATTATGTTATTTAAATATTTATATTTTAATATCCACACAATGTATCAGTTTACTGAAAAATAAATTATTACCATCACCACCATTAGACTCTCCACAAAAGTGATCAAATTAGTACCTGTATTTCAGTCACAATTGGAGATTGAGAGGTCAAAACTAAGATATTTTAATCAAACTAGTAGGAAATTGTAAGCCTTAAAAAGTTTGTTATAAGACACACAGTTTACCTAACATTTTCCCTAAAATTCAGTTTTTAGGTGTCACGCATTATAGCTTCCGGTTTGGTAGATGTATGAACTTTGTATATGCGGCACTTGTATGTGACATTTAATAAAACGTTAATATAACATAAAACTGTGTAACAATAAATGCTAACACACACAGCAAAAAGTAGATTAGAATTTCTCTTTTATTCCACGCAAATTAAACTGTAACTGTAACAGCTACATCAATAGGTTTTACTGACACGAGAGCTGCAATTGATGTGCAGTCAAGGAGCCTAATGACTATTTTTCTTTTTGGAAAACAGCTTTGGAGCCTATTCAAGCCCTGTAATCTGGCACAGGTTTAATTAAAACATGCTTACTGTTTCCATTCTGTCCTCGTTAGTGATTTACAAAAGTACTGTACCTTTTAACACAAATTTAAAAAAAAAATGTATGGACACAAAATTCTAACGTGCACTTCAGATTTGTTCTCCAAATATGATGGATCAACTACAGTTAAATTTCTCTATATCCATTATAGATCTATTAGACCCATTAGCACGAAGTATCGCGTGCTAAACAAGTTAATTACGAAACTTCTGATTATATGGTAAACAACTTGGCACCATCGCTTTAAGGTAATAGAGACACACTCAGATTCTATTCAAGGAAGATATATTTCAAACTTTTGAAGTCATCTAGATTTGTAGATTAAAATCAGGATTAATGTCACAGCGAAGAAACTGTATTGTAATCATGTTTTAATGATTGAGCGCACAGCTAACCTAACGACTATAACATCCGCTTGATATACAGCCGAACTTCTTTCTATAACTCAATTTTTCTATACCTCGACGCAATTTTAATTTCCCGACGGAATCATAGATCACTAGCATGTGATATTTTTTCTTTAGCTCGAAGTTCTGTTACCGGGGTACTCGATTTTTTTCGATATCTCGATGACTAATTCTCTTCCCAGTAGGAAATACACATTCTTTAACTCGATTTTAAGGTGAAAACTAAAGTTATGTACACATGTGTATATAAAACTGAATGTGATAAAATACCATTGTTTTCACAAGGATTGTATATTAGAATTTTTCTTCCTTTGAAAGTGTCCTTTTCCAGGAATCAACCCATTAGTACTAATTTCACTACAGAAGGTACCTATACCGTAACGGTTTAGCACAGTGAACACCACTGCGAGGATATAATGGCATGACTTTAACATTATTCTCCTCCAACTTTGTTATGAATGGCTAAAATCGTCTGTCGTCTGAAAACCAAAGAAAGATTCTATGGGCAATATTCCATTTCTTTTTGTTGATTAAGCGGCATGTGTTTCTCTAAGTGCATGTACAGTAACTAAAACATTTCGAACCATAATTACATAATATTTAACATCAATAATAATCTGTGGTATTGCTCTTTTTTTTTTTTTTCAGATTTTTTTATATCTCGAATTTTCAATAACTCGAAGCATTACCAACTTCCGGAAGCAATTCGAGATATCGAAGTTTGACTGTACTGGATAAGGTTACTGAAATTCCACCAGAACCAAGTGGACTACAGCTTAGTTTAACGTGGTACTTCAGTTTCCCGTCATTCAACTTTTTGCAACTTATAATAATTCCTGTGAGAGGTACAAACAACAGTAAATTAACATTTGCAGCTCATAAAACATTTGTAAAATTCTCAGCTTTTATATAAGACTTAAAACATAAAACAGTAGCTACAAATTGTACCAATATATGTCACAGTGTATCAAATCCGTACAACTGAACCAAAAGTGGCAACTCTCCTCTGGTCACATGAAAACATTTTCCCAGGGATGCACAAAGCCATATGAAGGTGGGATATTTGGAGGGAATGCAAAAATAAGTAACACAAAAGAGATACTAGATTTTCTAATTAAGTAGTAGCATAATAAAAAATTTAAAAAGTACTAAATTTACTAAAGTGTTAGGGGTAGAGACCCTGCTGACAACAGACATCCGTACCTAGACGGGATTCGGATCCATGACCGTGCTGTTCGCCTTCTATATACTGTATAGCCTACTTCGCGGCAAACCTCCTACATATTATTATGATGTGACCAAGTCTAGTATATACAATCACGAAGCTCAATACGTAGTAAATATGCATCCATAGATAGTTGCTAACCACTAGGATCGCTAATATCGCCTCATTACAGACAATGCGAAATAGTACCGGCACAGTCTATTGTTCCTAGCACCCTCAAAACTCAAGCTTCGTGACTGTATATACTAGACTGTGATAAGACCTTGAAATGTCTTCACGGCTACTTCGAATCAGAGCAGTGATTGCCAAGCCAACGAGTATCACTATCAATAGGGGACAATTTTGGCGCTCAGATATTTCTGAAATCCATGAAATTGCCAGATATGAAGAAAATGGATTTGTACGTGTGCGCGAAAAATAACCATAATAATTTTTTAGCTCAACGCGGGTTGTAGAAAAGTATTCGAGCGGCAATGCAACAGGTAACTGATTTCGCTATAGGTCTATTACTACGTCACAGAGATCTGCTATTGTTCTCGCCATATGCAGGAGGTTTATATTTTAGTATAGTTGCTTACATCGTGGCCGAAATAAATCACCGTTACTTACTTACAATTAATGGCTTTTAAGGAATCTGGAGGTTCATTGCTACCCTCACATAAGTTCCCCATCGATCCGTATCCTGAGCAAAATTAATCCAGTCTCTACCATCATATCACACCTCCCTCAAATCCATTTTAATATTATCCTTCCATATAAATTACCGTATTTCATACTTTGCGGATGAATCGACAAGTCAATATCAATTACGGACATTATCTGTCCAGAAGCATTGGCAAAATGGACATAAATACATAGACAGGATGACAGATGACGAGTTAACAAATACGTATCCGTGTTAACGTTATAAAAAGTAGGCCTACATATCTATCAATATTCTGAATTATATTTCTGTACCGTCGTGGTCGTAGTAGATAATTTAGCCAATCTTTTAAATATTCATAACTTTATTGGTAAGCACATATACCGAGGCCGTGCCTCAAAGCGCTCAAGTCCAAACTACACACTAGTGACTAGCAACTAGGTGACTTGTAAACTACACACAAGGGAGCTTTGGAAATGTATGCTTGAAACATGGCCTTCTTCATAGACTATTTTTCTAAAAACATGACATCGCGATGCAGCACTGAATTAAGAAGGCAGTGTCCTAATGCAGTTTCATTACGAGTTATGTGGAAAATATATGGGCTTAATATATTACAATAATGTTTAAAACATTGTACAGAAGTACTAACAATGTCAGTGTTCAAAGTTAACGTGTTATTCTACACGATATTTACATTATTTGACTTCCAAAGCATTTTCAGATTTCATAACCCCAATTGATAAGGTATCCATGTTTGTTTAGTGAACAAGTCAACAATCAAGCAAGCATTTTCGTTTACTAGTTATTACGGACTTGATTGCTATGCACTATGTAGCTTTGGACTATAACTTCTGACATCACATCCGGCTATTTCGTCAACAATCTAGTTCACTTCAGCTGAAAATGTAGCTTTGAGACACGGCCTGAATTAAAGAACGTAATAATACTCTTAAAACAATCCTTCTTTGTAACAATTACGAAATTAAATAACTGAAATAACTGAAAGTTTCCTTTGGCAATTCAATTTATATTCATGAATGTCTAAAGTGACTAAATTTATATTTCGAGCAGTGTATAAGCAATCGAATTCTTTGAGGACTTGTAGTAAAAATAGGTCTTACGTGAAGATATAGAAAAAGTAAATCGGGGCCACGTAGACTATAATCCAACACGTGCTGAATTGTTTTGCTTGGAAAAGCGGCAGTACACTGAAATCACCGGTAATTTTGTTTATTGCTAGTGATGGCTTAAGTGTATTACGCTAGGGTTCATTATTTTTTATTTATTTTAGTAGGTTATTTTACAACGCTTTATGAATATCGTAGGTTATTTAGCGTCTGAATGAGATGGTGATAATCCCGGTGAAATGAGTCCGGGGTCCAGCACCGAAAGTTACCCAGCATTTGCTCATATGGGGTTGAGGGAAAACCCTGAAAAAAACCCTCAACTTATCCCGACCGGGAATCGAACCCGGGCCACCTGGTTTTGAGGCCAGACGCGCTAACCGCTACTCCACAGGTGTGGACTAGGTTCATTATGCCTACCTCTTTTAACATGGGCTACTCAAAAGGTAACTCTTTTTATTCGAACATAAAGAACCGATCCAGTCCCATAATACCTGAAGACATTCGTTCGTGAAAGAGAAAATTTGAAGAAGGAAGAGTAATTTTGTCTGAAACTCTCTGTACGTCTACGACACTGAGCAACTGACTCTCAGGCGGAAGCTACGCGAAAGGTTATTACCCGGAAAATTTTACCACCTCCGGCAGCTTTTGAATGTAAGAACCTCGGATCCAGTGACAAAAACTGTAACCTGAAACAATAAACTGAAAAGGCTTACGTGCAATGTTATTGCAAAACAGCAGTTTTCATCGTAGGGCTTTCAGACAAGTAGAGATAAGGAAAACCGCACAGTTTATGGTCTGGTATCACGTCGGAAGCTACAGAAATTTGTTCAAATCGCGCTCGCTAATTTATAGGAAGCATATAAAACGAATGGCAACGTTCCTTTTCGAATTAGTCACTCATTTCCATGTAAGCATACACATTAACCGCAAGTGGTGATTTACATAGATATTCAAAGCGTAGGATCACGCTGTATTTAAACAGTAATAGTAGAGGCCGTTGACCGAATTTAGTCTTGCTTACGGGCGATAAAAGTTCTGCGACTTAACACTGAATAATGAATGCTGACAACATACAGTGACTGTACACTCTTCAAAACTAGTATTACTAATATGTATGATGAAAATCAAGACGAATTTATTTGCAAATTATTAGTTTTATTTATTTTATTTTAGTCGGTTATTATTATCGACGCTGTATCAACTACGAGGTTATTTAGCGTCGATGAGATTGGTGATAGCGAGATGGTATTTGGCGAGATGAGGCCGAGGATTCGCCATAAATTACCTGGAATTCACCTCACGGTTGGGGAAAACCTTGGAAAAAATCCAATCAGGTAATCAGCTCAAGCGGGGATCGAACCGCGCCCGAGCGCAACTTCAGATAGCAGGCAAGCGCCTTAACCGACTGAGCCACGCCGGTGGCCTAATTATTAGTGTAATGCAGCAATTGATATGAAATTTTGAAGAGAAAAGGAGAGGGATAGGCGCATGCAGAGTTCTGATCATTATGTTCTAAAACTCAAGATGCTGGAATTTAATTGCACATAAACAGAGTAGTAGCAGACAAAAAATTCAAGAGACATAAAAGTAAGTGCAGTGAATTTCAGCCGAGATTACATAAATAACAGATTGATCATCCCTATGTTAAAATCGGTAGCACTTTGAAGAGAACAACCGCCAGGATCACCACTCATCCGCCGTAAACGAACACGAGATGGCAGTACAGTCGCTAATGAAATTCAAATGGGAGTTATGACGTGATTCCTTGTGTAACAACTAGATAGCAGCATAATAAACCTGACAAAAGTTGTTTCTGTCTGCAAACTACCAATAGTATAGAACAGCAACTAGCACTATAATTTTTGTGCTTTATTTTGTAGTGCATGAATTCCATGGCGTTTCTCAAACTTAAAAAATTATTCGACTGAATGTCATTTTGTTGTCTCTCTCTCTCTCATTCTTACACAAAAAATTCTTAGTTTTGGAAGTGATTTATATCTTTACTATGTTTTCAAAGAGTATTAAAATCGATTTGAATACGCTCACCGTATTCAAACCTTCATGAAAACGGGGATTCAAAATGATTTAGAGTGTCAAGATCGACACATCTATAAAGTGGTATCCGATCGTATTGAATACGAATAGAGTTGCATGAAAACGTGTATCATATGCAAAACGAGTTCAGTATGCTAAGCGGGTGAGCGATTGTCATTTATTTGATCTGTCATTTGTTTTACCAAAAGCGAGCGCAATTTTGTATGTAGAAAAGTCGTGTTATAGCACAGAATATTTTGTATTTTTTCTAAAAACCATTATTACCATTTTACATTAACAGGCAGAATGTTAAGTTTTCATGCGCATTATTTAGAAAAACCAACATCGGTTAGTCTATAGCAAATGCTAACATGCGATTACATGTTACATAACTACCTTCGAAACTTCAGTTTCCGTATTCAAATCGTTTTCAATATGTATCGAAAATTGCATGAAAACAGGGATCGGGGAGATGGGGGGATCATATTTAATACGGTAAGCGTAATTGAAATCGATTTGAATACTCCATGAAAACGTAGTACGATTCTTTTGGATGACATCGTTCCATTACAGTATGAAAAACTGTCACGATTGTGGCACTCCAGCAGAGGTGAAGCTTTGTCGCACCATGAAGATGATTAACGTAACATTTGAAAGATTTCTGGCAGAAGAAACAGGGGTATTTCATTAAATCCGTGGCCAAAATCATTCTTTGTCAGCCAAAAAATTACTGGTGGTGGTAGCAGCAGTCGTAGTAGTAATATTATACTTACTTACTTTTACTTTTACTGGCTTTCCACTTTACAGCAGTTCGCCTTTGATTCCTGTTTTCCAGAGCTTCCTGTTCTTCCACTGTCCCTCTTCCATCTCTCTCTTCATCATGCATGTATTTATTCCTTCATACCATGTCTTTCTAGCTCTTCCACGCTTTCTTCTTCCTGGCATGGTGCAATTGAGGATACATTTAGGCCACCGTTCCTCCGACATCCGTTGCACATGTCCATACCACTGTAAAGACCTATTTTCTATTCTATCCATAACAGTTTCATATGCATTCATTTATTTCCTAATATATGTGTTTCTTACATGCTCTAGTCTGGATATCCTAATACTTCTTCGCAATCCATCCATTTCTGTCGCCAACACCATTTTCTGCTTTTTTTTTTTTTTTCACTTATTGTCAAACTTTCTGAACCATATTAAGTATGCTTTCGATTATTGTTTTTAGAATATACTGTTTGGTGTTTCTAGTCATGTCCCTACTCCACAAAACACAATTCAGGGATCTAATCGCTTTCCTAGCACAATTTACTCTATTAATATCTTTTTCACACGTTCCAGATTTATCAATGAAGGATCCCAGGTATTTGAATTCCTCAACACATTTAATTGTGACATCAATTTGGATAACCTCCGTAAGCACTTCATTAAACTTCGTACTCAACCCTTGTATGTTCCAGGTTGCCAAATTCATTGCCCTTTTCCGTAGCCAAAGTCTGTGTCTATTTATCCGTCCGGCTTTAAAATCTCTTTTTACAGTAAACGTAACAATTGCTTTTTATGGGATGGGTTGTCAGCCCTTCGCAAACACCCATACTTGGAGGACCTGACCATAGCCTCTGTTGGCCGGGTTTCAGGATTCTTGTTGGGCCTTCTCAGCTACCGTAGCGGTCTTGGAGCACTAAGTCCCACTGTGCATCACCCCAACAGGCAATTCCCTACTTTCCGTTGTCCACCCCCCAGGACGTGGACCTAGAGGTTGGATTTTGGGGGGTTAATATTATACTATATAACCATAATGCAGCAGTGCATATTCAAGTCCGTACGGGTTAGCGAGCGTGACGGGGACAGATTGCTCTGGGCGTGTATTCTTCTCTTCCATTACTAGAACACACCGAAATGAAGGCAGCGGTGCAAAGATTGTCCATGCATACGTAGAGCAGCGATGTATAGATCAAGAATGAGACATACTGTCCTTAATATGTGGAAAACGCTGCATTACTAAGAAAAACAGAATTCGGAGACCTTAAGCAGAAGTGATTCAACTCAAATTAGAGCTCTTCTGTTGCCCTATACCGCAAATTCAGGAAATTTTCCTTCAGAGTCGCAACTAGAACTAATTTATCTTTCACAATGAAATGTACGTATACTGACAAGAACTTCCTTAGCTTTTACATTTTCTTAAGCTATGAACTGTGTCCGAAGGATCGTAAATTTGCAGCGAAAATTAGTCTATTACGATTTTAAGCAGCACATACGTACCGGTAGGTTTTCATCAACCTAACAAAGCCAAGATTAAGGACCAAGTTATTCGATCTTGATAAGCGCCCTTGCTTAGATTTGCTTCTTTAAATGACATTTTACGAGACGTAATAAAGCTGGTGTGATCCGGAAATCGAAGAAAAGATTGTGGCGAAATTCCATCTTAAAAGGTTTATTATTGCTATTATAATGATAATGATATCCTCCGGTTGAGGTTCTGGCTGATATATACATCTAGCCTATTATCAGGCAGTACATCTCAATTAACGATGTGTGTCAGAGGAAGAACAATTGCTTGTATGCATCCGAAGTCTGACTAGTGTAATATGTCGGCGATGTATGCAATGGAGGGGGAAAGGAACTGGCCTAGTTACCTCA
Source organism: Periplaneta americana (assembly GCF_040183065.1). NCBI lineage: Eukaryota > Metazoa > Arthropoda > Insecta > Blattodea > Blattidae > Periplaneta > Periplaneta americana. Next base: position 182,404,488 of record NC_091117.1, on the reverse strand, counting down.
TAAGTGATGCCTTATTGGTATCACTTGTGAGGTTCAGACCAGTCTTCGAACAGTTGACTAAACAACAACAATGACAATGATGCAATATTCCAGCAATTTCGAAAGTTCTATGCACGGACGCAGTTATTTTTAAGTTATAATTCCGTATTGTAATGTACAAGTAATTTTTTGTTAGTTATTCAAAATCGTACATATATAATGTCCTCTATTGTGACATAATTTTATTGCATTTATTAAAAATGTTTAAACAAAAGTGTAAAGAGTTATTGCATCTGGACTTTATAATGTTCATTTTGTTCACCCTTGTCTTCTTGTCACTGTTTTTTATACAACAATATATATTGCAGGCAGGCAGCACGCGAAAGAATCGTAGGTCTTTCACGCCCTATTTCTTATACATCCCTATCATAATGTATGAACTTTTCTTGAATATTTTCATACGTTTGGTAGAATTTACTCCAAGTCAATACCTAGGTTTCTTTTTTCCTTCGATCTGACTGAGATAGACACACAGTGGGACATTCATAATGTGCAGTCGGCAAGAGAACAGGCCTCCAAGAAAGTCTAGTTGTTTGAAGTAGTCAGTTGAACAGAGTTTGCGGACATTCTGAGTCTCGAAAACTTAAAGACGGAAACTGTTGATGGTTCCGTAACGTCGGAAGAGTAACTCGGAAGACGTCAGGGGTCTTGTACTTTTTCCTTGCTATGGACGAAAGTGCAGATATAACGAATGTTGCTCAATTAAATGTTATTATACGCAGGGTAGACGACAACTTAAAAAGGAACTGAATAACTATTTGAACTATTACTTACTAACATATGGCTTTCAAGGAACCCGCAGGTTCATTGCCGCCCTAACATAAGCCTGCCATCGGTCTCTATCCTTATTGTATGGATTCGTAACAAGTTGTTTTTTTACGGTGATGGGTTGTTAGCCCTTCGCCCAACCCCCAAGCTGGAAGACCACCCATTATCGGCTATCCACGACTGCTTATTCAATATATTCGCAGCTACCCTCCATACCTGGAGGCCGTCTCCTCTAACCGCAATCTGAGGACGCGCCATGCCGTGGTGATAGGGACCCACAATACATGGTGAACTATTATGGGTGAAAAGTATTACGAAAGCTGATGGAACTCTTTTTACTAAATTTAATTAATATTTTAGGAGTAAATAGTCTGAAAGATAAAGTTGATAGAAGAAGGTTCAGCTAAATCGTTTTTACATTTTAATTGCATTGTACATCAAGACGCAATGTGCGGCAGTGTTTTAGAAGTCTAAAATATTCTAAGACCTGTGGTAAAAATCATGAACTAGTCACTTAAAAACGGATTAAGAAATTTTAGGTCATAGTATGATTTTCCTTCTTCGACATGTGTCAATATTCGACTGAAGCATCGTTATTTGACATAATTCGTTTAAAAGGTTGGCAGTTAGAGACAGTGAAAACAACAAGAAATGGGAGCACACCGTACTTGGAAATGTCACCGAGCACAGATAAGATTTGCCTCTTCATGAACCAGCCATATTCAGCTACGATATGCGTAATTTTCACAGTTGTTGCCCAAACAGGTCAATCGATTAGCGGCCACCGTAACTCCACAGATAACTACGATCTACGTTTCGCCGGCATATTATAGCTTCAAACTGGGATAACAACTATTGAAGAATTTCGTATCTCGGTGCTAAAATTAATTCCAACAAAATGGAATTAAAGTGACGATAGACCTGTGACTCAACGTCGTAATGGAAGCTTTTTTTATACTGCACGTTTTCTTTCGCCATTATTTCAACAATATATGAAATTATACTAATGCTTCTTATGATGTAGCGCCGTTTCTTTTAATTAGGTTCTCTATAGCAGTGACTTTCAGAAATTTTGAGCTGTATGAAAGGCAATGGAGAGAGAAAAATTTCGCGTTCCAAGAAAGCAGAAACAAAAGCAATATGTTCAGTATTTAATTTGTTTATGTAAACAATTTTTTGGGGATCCTACAGAATACATCTGTTATGATAACAATGATTATTAGAGGAGAAAAATTCGCTCCGGCGCCGGGGATCGAACCCGGGTCCTTGGTTCTACATAACAAGTGCTCTAGCCACTGAGCTACACCGAAGTTCAATCCACAGCACCGGATCGAATCCTTCTCCTTTAGTGTTTTTCCCTTTGTGGCCTGATTCCAAGTTCGACATATATGTTGACATATGAAGCCTCCAATTCCAAAACTGTCTACATCCATTCTTAACAATTTTCAGGAAACGCCAAAAACTGATAACTTTTTTCCTAATTGTTTGCAGTGTTCGTCATATTTCAAGCTTATTTATGGAAGGAAAGAGGGAATTTAGGCACAACATTCATTAGAAAATTGCTAGACACATTTAGGTAGATGACGAAACCGCCATTATCTCAATTTAAAAAAATGGATTTAGACAGTTTTGGAATTGGACGCTTCATATATTAAGTCAACTACCATTATACAAGGAGTGCACTCAAATGAGTGACTTGGTGGCCGGGATTCCATAGTAACATGCACTGTTGGGCGAAGAATCTACGTAAAAATTTTTTTGAGTCCTACAGAATAATATGACAGTTGACTTAATATTATGTCAACATAAGTGGTAAGTTAAGTATAATTGTATAGCCCTAATTCATTCATTTAAAGATATTTCGAGTATATCAATCCTAGCGACACTACCATGAGAACGTCACAACCAAGAAAAACGTTCGATTCAGACTATGAGAGACTATAATATAGTCTATGACATAGATCGACGATACCCCGCATGGAGTTGGACCATACTGGCAAATTATGCTTGCTGAAACATGTCACATTCAATTCTTCTCTCGCTATCTTTCACTTTAGCTGTCACGAGTTCCAGAGATTCGAACCATGAATGAATACCGAAGGCAGGATTCGCGCTTTTATAGGTACTTCTGTGGAAGATTTGGTTCATATGATGTTTCGATCGATTATATATTTCCGTTTAAAGTAGTTCTAGAACGTTCTAGAATTACCTGGAATCGAAGTTCGAAATTGAAGAGTACGAAAAGAAGAACCAGGGATCGAACCCTCATAGGCAGTCGAAATTTTCATAGAACCCATTAGGCCTATTCTATCTGAGAACCATGAAGTACCTTGAGAGATCCGCGTATTAGAAATTAATGTTTATTTATTCAAACGCATCGTATGAATCAATAATATTTATCACTCCATCCGTCTAGGTTTAGGCTTATGTATTATTTTAGCCGTTTTAAATCACATTACAGCTGAAATACAAGCGTTGCAAATTACAGAATTTCAATGACGAAAAGTGTCCACCCCTAGTCGTGTTATGAGTGATGCCTAAAACAATTTATGAACGGCTTGATTCAGACACCCTGTACATATCTAATGACTGTTCGAGATGCTTTTAAGATTAGAGTATAAAGGAGTACAAAGGAAAAAATACGGACGAAATAAATTATTATTATTATTATTATTATTATTATTATTATTATTATTATTATTATTATTATGACGACGACGACGAAGATGACTACGGCAGCGGCGTGTAGAAAGAGAAAAAGGAGAATACAAATTTTTTTGTATTTACATACAAATTGAAGAAAGATTATACTGGCACACCAGAGAAGTATGATACAGAAAGGCATCCTTGAAGAAGGCACAGAAAGAACATAAAAATAACTTTTTTTTGGACCACCACTAAGAAATGCTCTATCCTTACGGTTTTTACTGAATAATTGACCTGTGTAATCCCATTAACCTTCCACAATAGCCAGGGCTGTGGCCTGAATTCCATCCAATCTGTCTGTACTTTTGAAAAGCACTGACGCAGGCATTAATAATTGTTTGGACCTTAAAGAAAACTATGATTCACCAACCAAAATGGTCTGCTAAATTCTAACATTTTCATGTACGGTTTAAATATACACAACGTCGATGCAAGCAAACTTGTACATGAACTCTCTTCCATATTAGAGTTAAGAAATATTTGGTCATACATCAACTACTAAAATATTTGTGTACGTGTACAGTAGACAATACATTCAACGAAGTCATTCTCATTAGGATGACGAACGAAAGATCTATCTTACAAAAAGTTACCACAGTTCCGAACATTGCTACACGAATAGTTTAAAAGAGTCGTTGTCGAGCAAGGATCTGACGAGACGATCTCTATATGCCAATGTTACCTTAAGATCTAAGTAACAATATATCGGTTATGCAAATTAGGCTTTCAGGTAGAAGCTCCCTGTGGAGCAAGCTTGAATAATTTCAAGAGAAAAATTGTTCCGGGGCCGGGTATCGATCCCGGGACCCTTCTCTTAGCGCATGAATGCTCTACCTACTGAGCTACCCCAGGAACCATACACGACACGGTCACAATTCTTCCCTTTATATCCACACAGCCCATTTGAGTTGTGTGGACATAAAGGGAAGAATTGTGACGGTGTCGTGTATGGTTCCTGGGATAGCTCAGTCGGTAGAGCATTTGTGTGCTAAGCGAAAGGTCCCGGGATCGATACCCGGCCTCGAAACAATTTTTCCCTTGAAAATATTCAATAAATCGGTTGTTTATTCATTCGTCAGAGAAATTTTTGTTACTTAATTGATATTTCAATTGTTAATATCACTTAAAGGTCAATTAATCTCATCAAACATATTCAATGTTACTCTCAATTTTTTTTAACATAGGCCTATTCATTTGTTTATTCTTTCACGTAGGATAGTAGTTAAATATTAACATTTGGGTTGTATTCGAGATAGCATTGGTTACTTAATCTATCTTAAATAAGAAGAAAATAATTTCATCCGTTTCAATGGTTGTAATTCCTATTCGGAAATATCTGAACCACAGACCTAGAATGGAGAAACAGCACACGGGCTACCAATGCAATGGTCCGAAAGAGAATAATTTATTGTAGCCCGCCGATAAATAAAGAATATTACTGACTATTGAGAACTGAAAGAATGGGTTAGGCTATAACATTGTTAATTTAATTAAAGTATTCTTCCTTGTAACTACGTAATAATTACAAACTCTTCCGGGATTTGTATGTTTTTAGCTATCGCGTCGCAAATCAATGAGAATCATGAATCAGCACCAGTTATATCGTATTAGCGGAATTCTCTGTGGCACATGATCACAACGTAGATTAACACAAGAGACATACGCAGTAGTATAGAAGCACGATAAATTTTCATTTCCTTGGAGGGAATCGATAACTTATACGGTGACCAAAGCTACGAGGCGCGTCCATAAAGTAACTTTCCCACTCGTCCCACAGCTAGCAAACCATATGTTGCGCGAAGCGACTGCGAGTACTTGATAGAGTAATGTCCTGGCATGGCCCATGCGCTAGCGGAACTTCCCGAGTGCTCTCAGTAGCTTCATTTTAGAGATGAGATAAACTGTTCTTTTTAAGTAACAGTTTCGACTGTAACTGTTTCATGAACGAAGCTGTTCCAAAATAATAGTTTCAAAGAAACAGTTTCATAAGAATATGTTTACAACATCAGTGCCAACTGTTCCAAGTGTTCCAACTGTTTCAACTTTTCAACTGCTTCAGGAACATGTTTCAAAACCCTTGAATCAGCTGTTCAGTGTATTATGATGACGAAAGTCATTTTTCGTAGGTTACTGTTAATGGTACAGCAAATAACTACAACTGAAAATGAATCGATTTTAATAAAAATAACGCATATAACCCTAGGAGAGTTTAATAACGATGACATTAGCCGATAATATTTTCCGCGGTATATTAATAATTAACACTATGTTAGGGCACCATAAACATATTCTCTATCAATGGACAGCTAATAATTAATATGAGATTTATTAGGGAATTTGACTCGTACAATTAAATTGAGCGATCCTACATAGGCTACTGTTGCACGAAGGCCGTGTGGAACATGGATAATATATCTACTTTCGATTGGAGGTCGATGATAGCGCTACACGTAGTCTTTGCAGATAGCAAAGAGGAGGAAAACTGTTTAGAAATTGAACTGTTTATCTCTTGGAACCTTGTGGAACGTTGAAGTGATCACTGGAGCAGTGTAATACTCTTTGGAACAGCTGGAACAGGTTATATCACGAAATTGTTTCGTATCAAAACAGTTTCAATTGTGAAACAGTTTCAAAAAAACTGTTCCAGCCCTTTTTTTTTTTACCCATCTCTACTTCGTTTCATTGGTAGAAGATGGATGCTCCTATTTCAGCTCCCGCCGCGTGTGAAGTACGATCAGTGATAAAGTTTTTGAATAGTGCCAATTGAATTTATCGTCAGCTGTGCCAGGTCTATGGGCCTAACGTCATGAGCAAGCAGATGGTGCGTTGCTCCACAAGGTCGTCTGTGAAGATGGTTAGCCTCCCACTGCGCTCCTCGTCATGCCCATTTTGGCGTCCTGCTGAAATTTGTCTACAGCAGCAACGCACCAACTGCTTGCACATGACGTTAGGCCCATAGACCTGGCACAGCTGATGATAAATTTCAATCGGCGCTATGCCCTGTGCAAAAACTTTATCACTGATCGCACTTCACACGCGGCGGGAGCTGGAATAGGAGCGTTCATCTTCAACCAATGATAAGAAGCTATTGAGAGCACTCGGGAAGTTCCGCTAGCGCATGCACCATGCCAGGACATTACTCTATCACGTACACGCAGTCGCTTCGCGCAACATATGAGTTTGCTAGCTATGGGACGAGTGGAAAAGTTACTTTATGGACGCGCCTCGTACATAGCCCATTCGGTGTCATTTTTAAAAAGCATATCTTCTTAGAAATTTTTAAATCCATTTTTGTAGCATTACAATGCTTTCTCTTTATATTTTATACAATAAATAAAATACTACTTACTCTGCATCCTATTTTACTCAATGTCATAAGACAAAATAAAAAGTATTAGGACAAATAGCCTACTCCATGGGATCCCAACAGGGAAGTAACGTAGATAATAACATGCAAAGAGATTTCGTGATCGTGGTACCATAATGGCACGTGGCCACCTGCTTAAAACAAAAGGTAATGAACACAACGCAAAAGATCAGGCCTACATTCCGACCCTACGAGACCAGGTAAATCTCCTTTAAACAGAGATCCGGTCGGATGGTAGCCGACTAAAAAATTGTTCAAAATAATATGTAGGTCCCATTTTACACTCCCTACAACAAACCACAAAGACAACGCGGTTTCACGCTTCCATACAGTTTCCACAACATTAATGACGACCGTTCCATCGTCTGCTAACTGCACGCAGCAGTGCAATGAGAGGTTGCTAATGAACTTCCTACAACACAGCACAATCAAGTAATTATTCCAATAAGAATAGTCTGTTTCTTATGTTTACCAGTATTTTCTACGCTACGTGATATAAATTAATTCATGCTGTTGTTTAGTCAACTGTCGCAGACAGGTCTGAACCTCACAAGTGATACCAACAAGGCACCACTTATGAGGCAACTAAGCCAGCAGATAATGGGGAAGGGTGGCTAGTTCACACTTCCTGAAATATTATTTCCCATACTAGACTTTTCATACTGCAAAGCCTCACAACTTAAAATGAGTGATACGAGTCACAGTTGATGCAGTGTCATTAACTGATTCAAATAAATAAAAAAAATAGTCTATAATTAACCCATTTGAAATTAAAGGTGTTCATATTAATTTTATTTTCTCCCAAAGATTGAAATTATCATCTCCTGAAATAACAAGTTTTTCTCCTAAATCACGCTATACACAGTAATTGTGAGTAATGTCTAGAAGCACAGACTGTAGCAGAATATCATGGATAACCTAAGTGTAGAAAGTGTGGTCCAGGGGAAGAAACAGCCATAAACTATGAAGCATTAAAGCGCAAGAGAACTTATCCAGAGTAATGCAATTAAATACACGCTAGATTTCACTGAATGAACGGGATTTCCGAAGTTTGGTAAAGTTGTGAACAGCAATAAGACGCAATATAGCCTACCTACAATGATAGAAACGTTTTCAGAGACCGTAAAGAAGAATGCTATTTTGAATATAATTTTATTTCATTTCTCATTTAAAAAAAAAAAAAAACTAAATAAAAATCGTTACCCCACAAAATGTATGAAAATAACCAAACAGCTCACAAGAAAGAAAGGAGATGATGGATACAGCATTCATTCCAGCTTTATTTATGATTAAGAGTGGGCCCACACGACTCGAAGTGTCCATTTCACAGCAAGTGAGCCTCATCAACTTGTTCCATTAACATCGATTAAAAAGGCTGAGTCATCGGTAAAAGTGCCTAGTTCCCATGACAACGCGAACACGAATGAACTCCCAATAAAGACAAGGGCGGTGAATACGAACTGGAGTTGAATACTGCGACATCTTCAATAATAAATTAATTGAAGCGACCTGTGCCGACAGACTCGGGAATGAAGTTATTGGGGCTATTTTTAGCAATGACAGAAATACAGCATATTATACAGTATGGTTCAGATTTTGTTTAGTTATTAGAGGGCGCATTTCTCCATAATAATATACAGGCTGTTAAAAAAAAAAGTATCCAATATTGTAGGAGGTGCTAGTATGCATCAAAACAAGAAAATAATGTCTAATAAACATGGGTCCTACAACACACACTTTCTGAGATCTGTACACATGTTCATAGGAGGTGCTCAATGTGACGTCCATTCATGGCGGTGCTTTCCTCTGCCTTTCAGCGTAAGTAATCACGCATTCTTTGAAATTTACCATAACCAAAAGTATAGAGGATTTAGGTTCGGGGATCGAGCAGGCCAAGGTGTGGGGCCTCACCAATCAATCCAGACGTCCTGAAATGTCAGCGTCAGATGTTCACGCTCATTGCGGAAAAAATGTGCATGAACCACATCTGTAATCTTTGCTGACACGGCATATATTCCAGCAAGGTAGGCAATACGGTAATAAGAAAGTCCTGATAACGAGCTCCACTTAATCTCTGTTGTAGTACGTACGGCCCTTAATCTATCGCCAAGAACGCCTGCCCATACGTTGATTGAGAATCGGTGCTGATGCCTTATTTTCTTGAATATGTACACTTATAATATTATATGTATATACACATAAGCTATATATTAGTTTTATAAATATTAATACTTTTAGTGCATTATATTTCATTGTATGTTACTTGTACTGGAATTTGTACATAAGTACCGGTACTCGTACTTGATGCTCATTTTCATTTCTTGTACGAACATAAAAACATATTCAGAATATTATATAGTCCTTCATTGTTCTTAGATATTCCATTCTGCAGTTTCAAGTCCATATATTAACGGTCTTACTAATAAAAACTCTATATACAGACGTTTAACTGTCTTATACTTATACAATGAGTAGCTCGTTTATAAGTCGTGTGTAAATTCCTTACTAATAATCACTACATACGTCGTGTATAACAGTATAACAGTTACACAGCTACGTCATAGTTTCGTCATTACTTCATTACGAAAGGTAATAGAATTCTGAGATTCTCTATTGCATCCGGTAGAGCGCTCTAGTGTGCCGTGTTAAGAATCGATAGTACAACTGGCTCTGAGCGATTACCACACTATATTTTGGTCAAAGAGTACAAGCTACAGCAATAACATTCTACTTATTCTGTGCTCTTTGGTGTGTTCTTCTGTGGTTACAAGGGATCCATCATCATAAAATGACAGTCGATACGAACAGCTGTTAGAGCGGCGGCCATTTTTTCTCTATATACAACGCTTAAACAAGAGGTTTCGTATATATAACTACTGCAAAGCAATTCCCATTGTATAATTACAGATTGTTTATACATCCATCGCTTATGCATGGTTTATTAGTAACGTTTTCTTTCTCAACGCTGCATAAGTCTCGTGTAAAAACTATACACGGTTTATTAGTAAGACCGTAAGTGTAAGAAGCATAATCTGTAGCTACACAACGGGAACAGTGGGAATTCCTATTCCTCTAACTTTCTTGGCGTTATATTATTTCTGGTTTTAGTGTTGGTGGTAAGTATTGGCTATGCTGAAATGAGAAAGTCGGAATCAATGCATCATCTATTAAACTGAATTATATGATCACTAAACAAAAGCACTGGACAGCACAAAAACAAAGTGTTAGCCACTGCATCGTGATATCTACATCACTATGTACCATACCATACTACAGACCCTACACAATTTGGTACGTGTCATTGGTAAGTTATATTTCGTGATTCACGACACAACAAAACTACAATCAAGGGAAGTACATTATTACACTTTCCTGAAAGCCCGCGCGCTGGCATTGACGTTGAACTAAGGCCATCCTTGGGTATAAATAGGTATGACGATGTCCTATCTGATACAAAACTACACTTCTGTAGAGTGAAGACAGACACGAATGGACGACACTTTCAACACAACATAGCCTACCTTTCTAGAGTGAGGTGCATGTCGAAAATGACCGACGCTATTACCTTCAGTTTTACGTGTATGCTTGCGGGGATAACAACAAAACACGTAACACTGTAAAGTTCCTTTGCGCAACGAAAAGTTCCATTTGCTCGGAAAAAATTTCTGCACGTTTAAAGGACAAAATAAAAATTATTTCAATCATTTATTATCATAATACAGTGCTCTCATATAATGACTGAGCATATTGGAAATGAAATCAATATTTTTCCCAAAAAAAATGTTTCATATAAACCATTTTTTATCTCCAAAAGGAAGCAAAAACGAGAAAAATTGTATAAACATTTTGTTTGAAATATCTCAAAGAATAACTACCTGAAAATAATAACATTACTTACGGTTCAGTCTGTATGTATTAAATATACACATGTCCAAAAAATTCGCGCACTGACAACGAAAGGTCATATCCTGCTGTTCAAATGCATATTAAAATATAAAATATGTATATTCTATTTCTAATAATGTCCCAACTATTTGCCTTTGAAATGAACCAATAATGGTCGAGAAGACGATTCAAATACGGGAAGTTACATTGCTAATTTGTGTGAAACTCACTCCTTGGTATCTTGAGAATCGAAAAAAAATTGGCTACAATTTTAATGATTAAATTAATAGGGAAGTAACGGTGAAGGGAAAATATATATGCTACAGTAATTAGTATATATTAATATCATAGTCGCACAGTGAACTTTATTCATTTATTTATTTATTCATTAATTAATTTATTTATGTATTTATGTACTTATTTAATTATTTATATATTTATTTACTTATTTATTTATTATTTATTTATTTATATTTATTTACCTATTTATTTATTTGGCTGCAGTGCGTTACCATGTTGAATGACAGCACTGACCTCCAGTCATATAGCTATCACTCACTTACCAACATACAATTTTTATGTATATATAGCTAGATCTTCTTACATTGTATGCACACATACATTTTAAAATTTATTTTACATGGCTTTTAACTTATTTATTTCTCTCATTCGTTTTTCTCTTACTTTCCGAAGGTATGTTCCTAAGGATATTATTATCTGTTCATTTGTAATTCTCGATATTTTGGCTAAAACAATTTCACTACTAAAATTTAACCATTCCCTTTTCATGAAACTGCATTAACTGAAATTACAATCATATAGAATCAGACACGTGTCATTCTTCTCCACTGTCTTTCTTTTATCGCCATGCTTTACCCTTCCTTCCGTATCGACCTGAAATCCAATGCGGTGGAAGGAGAGGTTTAGGTGTATCTTTGACGAACACTAGACAGGCACACGTTACGTGTCTCCCTGATCATGTGATCAGAACGGCATAGGGCCACCATTGAGATAACACAGGACAGCACATGACAAGGGACAAATACTTAGTACCGTGGAAATCTCTTATACCGCCCACGCCGGAATCGAACCACAGGCTGCTTCGTTTGGGATATAATGTGTTATCATAAAGCCAAGGTAGCAGACCTTTTTTAATGTACGGAGTACAAAATGAAATACCGGTATGCAATGCAATATTTTCTCATCTTCTATGACAGAGAATACGTATTTTTAATCAAGTTCCTGGAAAACAGAAAATCGGTCCGTAGAGGTAGACGGAGGGCATATTTTTATATAGGCCTATATACTCTGCCATGGTATTTCCAAAGATTGTAATACTAAAGTCTAAATAATCAAGATTAATAATTTAAGACGAATCAGAGAAAAGTTAATTAAGAATGAAAAGATAAACATAATGATTTTTTTTTTTTGCATTATAGTAAGACCTTCTGGAACAAAATCTCATACTTTTCTGAATGTAAAATACAAAACACAATACACAGATCTACATGAAAGACCGATCGACGACCCCTAGATAAAGGGGGGCTGATGGTATGAAAAAAAAAAAAAAAAAAAAAAAAAAAGGTATCCCCGTAACATGCCATGAAGCCACTTGGGAGGCATGGAGGTAGAGCCCCATGCTTTCCATGACCTCGGCACTAGAATGAGATAGTGTGGTCGGCACCACGCTCTGACCGCCTGTTATCCCCGGGAAAGACCCGGTACTCAATTTTATAGGTGGTTTAGTGAACCTCGGGGCCGTTCTGAAAGTTTGGCAACGAGAAAAAATCCTGTCACCACCTGGGATCGAACCCCGGACCTTCCAGTCCGTAGCCAGCTGCTCTACCAACTAAGCTACCCGGCCGCCCGGGTGATGGTATAAACAATTTAATATTTTGCTATGTAATTTCCAAAGATTTTAATACCTAATTATATTAAGAAGATTTAAACGATCAGAGGGCTTTATGTATGATTTGAGGCTTTCTCGGCGTTGGTTCGCTAATATGTTTTCGCGGGATATCAGCCGAGTTAAGATTTTGGATTGCTCCAAGCTTTCGACTGCTATCTCTGTAGCCATCTTCAGGGAAGTGATGTCCGAACAGAAAGTCGAAAGGTAATATAGATGTTAGGCTGTCTCAGGTGAAACGGGATTGGTTGGCGGGTCGGCCAATCCGGGGCCGAGAATTGTCATTCCTCGAAAGCTCCGCCCCTCCCGGGATTCCTGTGTGAAGTTTGCCGGGCGGCGAGCCCAGTTCCGACGGCAACCGATTCCAACCGGCGGAACTGGGCTCGCCGCCCGCCAAACTTCACACAGGAATCCCGGGAGGGGCGGAGCTTACGAGGAATGACAATTCTCGGCCCCGGATTGGCCGACCCGCCAACCAATCCCGTTTCACCTGAGACAGCCTAACATCTATATTACCTTTCGACTTTCTGTTCGGACATCACTTCCCTGAAGATGGCTGCAGAGATAGCAGTCGAAAGCTTGGAGCAATCCAAAATCTTAACTCGGCTGATATCCCGCGAAAACATATTAGAGAGAACTTTATGTTCTATAACTATTCGGCTATGGTGTTGAAGTTATACATGTCGGGGTCTGCCACCGCTTTCTGTTTTCTTAGTCGAATTACATAAAGCAATTCAAAATCGTGGCGAGGGGAGGCTGTCGAGGGGTTAACATATATTCATTCATGTAGTTACTGCTTCGTAAACAGCTTTTTCTGTTGAAGTTGTAAATGTATTCCTTACGATTTATTTTATTAGCACCGGACTTAAGTGTCCTGCAATGTTCGAACATAAGAGGGGCAACCAAGACATTACAAATTTCGTTTTATTTCATAAGAAAAACTAATCTCAAGATCTGTGCTAAAATCCTAAAGCGGTTAAAATATGAAGCGGTGGGAATGGAGGACAGCAAATATTTTTATAACACGGTGGAACAAACACGACAGGCCTCCCTCTGAATATCGAACAACGGTGAATATCGAACTTCGACATACTCGACAAACTTGAACCGAACATAGCGCCTGTAATGCACGACGCTACACTAACTGTAGTAGATTATTAGCAGGCAGTGCATTTTTGTTTCCAAACGTACAACGGATCGAGTAGTTTCTTCTGGTGCATCTATTACGTCACGTCGATGCATAACGTGACTCGTTAGCCATGGATGCATAAGCAGGGTAGTATTGCAAGCAGGTACGCATAGACTATGAATCATTGTACAATGCAGGAGCTCCATAGTCAATGTTGTATATGTAAAACGCCAAGTTACGACTACATTGTGATCTGATTCTAATAGCCAACTGAGTAAGTTGCATTTTCATTCGGACTTTTGTGTTAATATTATTTTAATTTATCAATCTATATTATATTGTATTTTATTTTGATCTGTATTTTGTATATATTGTGTAAAATGTAAATATTGCTAATTTGTATACTGATTTTTGTTATTATAATTGTGTCACTGTAACGTCTTGTGACGTAGGATGAACATTTTCTTAGCTTAAGGGGAGGCAGAGGTGAAATTTTGGAACAAAACTGAAGAAAAAATGAACATTTGGTTTTTTCCATTTTTATTATCTTTATTTTGATATTCCGATGTTAGTTTTTGATTTTGTGCCCTTAAAAGTATGAAATTAAAACCAAGATAACTGTATTACTATATTATTCCCATAATAAACTAATACTTATCATTATTTATATACCTTCTCTGAACGTATAAATAAAAAAAATATATAGAAAATTTCTTACAATGGAGCACGTTACATCAAATGATATAAAGTTTTATAAAATTATTAATATTTACAGAACTATTGTACTTACAAAGTTGAAACTTGGTATGTCCATTACTAATAACATACTTAGTATCCATGATCAATTTCAAACAAATTGGATAAATTTTGTGGATTTTGAAATATTCACCTCTGCCTCCCCTTAAACGAATTTTTACAGACAGTTACGGTAAAAAGATATGAATTTCATAATCTCAGAATATATAATTTTGTTTATCGTAACGAAGCTGATTTTGTTAAATGAATTAATTGTACAGCATATAGGCTATTGTATTTATAGAGTACATAAAGTTAATGTGTATCATGTTTACTATTATGTTCCATAATATATATTATATATACCAGTTCAGTATTATCATCGATCTAAAATTATATTTCCTGTAATATGTAGCACTAATATTTTGTAGAGCGCTAGTTTCGCAATGTTAGTGCGTTTATGTAGTTAAAAGTAGCTGTACAGACCATTTCAATTTAGTAGCAATCCCACTTACAGTTGCCATGCTCCATCATTATTATTATCATCATTATTATTATTATTATTATTATTATTATTATTATTATTTACTGAACTAGGTTTTACCTTTCGTAGCCTCCTGACATAAGCATTTAAGATGAGAGTTTGAAACCTGAAACTCCAGAGTTTACTAACCGATAACTTTCCTAACTTGTTTGGGAACGAACATGCGCTGCCTGAATTATTAGTTCGCAGAAACCATCTGGTTAGCTAAGCCTCTAAATAAGTTTTCCCAAAATCGAAGCCCAGCTAAATCGCTTTCTCGCATCCGAAAATGGTAATTCTTTACAACTATACAAGAGTTACTTCTTTGATAGCTTTTGATTGGGCAGAGGCACGAAATATCACAAGGCAATATCTAGCGACATTAAAAGTAACACTTCAGATACTTTGTTGAGCTTATGTACGCATTAAGCATCTTATATCTTTAACGTTCTGTTGTACCAACATTATATTACCATATATTTTCTTTTTATCCTCTGGTTTAGTGGAAGAGAAGGCCTCACGGCCTTAACTCTGCCAGAAAAAATAAAGCATTATTATTATTATTATTATTATTATTATTATTATTATGACAGGATACTTAAAAACAACACGTTATCGCAACAGATAAAAGTCATGGCTGACAATGTTTCTATCGTCCTTCTACCGGCGAAGTTCAAATGCAAATTACGTGAAAATTGTAACATTTAGTCAACATGATTATGCCTTAGACCAGCGTTTCTCAAGCTATGGTCCGCGGACCACCTGTGGTCCTCGAGTTCTGTTCTTGTGGTCCTTCAAAAAAGACAGAAAAAAAAATACAATTCAAACGAATTGCATATCACACTATACCTGAAAATCTCAGACTTCCAGTACTAATATTTTATGAAATTTCTTACCCTACCCGTCTACCCAGTTCCCACTCTACTCTCAACAACAAAAGAGAGATTTAAAGCACTATGAACGTGGCGTTTCTCGCCATCTTTTTCTTGGATATCTGGTGCTGAGCCTGTAACCCAGCCAGGAACCTCCCGATTTCATAACAGAGGACCAAAGTACCGAACCTTTTCATGTGTTGATGACTTTCTTAATAGTTTTGCCGACACCCAGTCTGCACAATGGAATGGGCACGTACTGTACGTCATACACCAATAACAGAACGTGCCAAATTGCATCTTTACTTGTTGAAAATCGGGCATGTTTCTGCATTAATTCTTTTATTTGTTTTTCCAGATGACGATATAAAAAAATTTAGACTCCGCCTATTTTAAAATCCGACAGGTTTACTTTTTACACTTACGTGTTTCGTCTCTAAGTGGCGTTTCAATTTCGCGGGTTTCATACACTTCGTAACAAACAACTCACCGAGGTTTTGGTTCACTCTCACTGCCACGCAAGCAAATCCAAGTTCCAAATAACTCTTGTCATATTTACGGAAGTATTTTTTTCTTTGAATAGCTACTAGTAGGACTAGATATTTTAAGTATAATATATTATAATAATATAATTAATATATTTCTTCACACACAGCTTCTGAACTATTAGCACTACCTAAATGAAGCATATCGTCACGATGCAGCCAGCGCAGACTGTAATCGGCACACGCAGTAGAACCAGCCGCACCAGCAATAGACACCACTGAAGATGTTCACCGCAGCAGTGAACGAAACGTTTGGTCTCACAACCAACAGACCACGGCCTCATAGCCCGGAAAACTTTTCTGCTATTGACGCCGGCCGTGAAAGCCTACACTCCAACATATCGTCATGTTCCTTTCTTTTCAAAGATCCGGATCGAAGCCAGTTTTCATTATTTATAATGGGCACAATTTAACTGAGACATGGACAACTACTAGCGTGTAACACATACGAAGGATTTCAAACAACTGCTAACAGCCAAGCGATGAATCAACAATGCACAGAATTTGTTATAAGTTACTTGTGATTGGCTACAAGAAATATAATTACAAAAGTATTATAATTAATTAATTCTATTTTAAAATATAAGTATACTGATATTAAAATATTCTACAAAAACGATAAATTTGCTTTCGAAGGAAACAAAAGTAAGGTGGTCCGCGGAACTTTCCTGACTTAAAAAAGGGGTCCCCATTTCAAAAAAGTTCGAGAAACGCTGCCTTAGACTGAACAAAATAGCATGCTCGTTGCCGATTAAAGTGTTTTTACCACTCAATCAAGTACTTCTTCTGCAGTTCTTATATGAAGTTAATTCATATTTATAACTCCAATGCACTATCAACGGGAGCAGTGTTCATAAATGATGACGAAGATACGGACGGCTCAGCATTCCATACCTCCTCTTTATTGATTTCCTGACTATGGAATGCAATCGTTAGCAATAATGGATCTAATATGGGTGAAGAAATTCAATAATATGCAAGGTGTATCAAAGGCAACTAACTACACATACTCATGGTGGCTTGACTTCTAGCTCTAGTGAAAAAAGAAGTAAAATTACAAACTTTTCTTTCGATGATTTTCTCAAATTAAGCCATGATTCTCCACACTACATGATTACCATGTAAATATATGCTAAACCTACCTCCAAATTTATAAAACCAAAAAAACTGAAAATCTTGTATTTAAAAACCATTCTCCTCCGCTCTGTCTCAGCCTACAAAACCAAAGAATTTGGTTGAAGATTTTTCTTCCCCGTCCGAGACTATAGGCTGTCTTAACCGGTGGTCTTGCGCCATATTGGATATACGAGTATAATAAGGGCGTCTGCCTCCTTGTTTAAGTTCATTGTAGGTTCATAATCCTCACAATAAATGTGTCAATTACTCTTTATTAACAGTTTTTTTCTGTTAAACTTCTAATGAAAAGGAAAGTTTGACTTAGGGTCTTTTTAATCGGTTCCTTAACATTGCTGTATCAACTGTGAGGATACCTAGCATCGATGGAATTGCGTTAACTAGATGGTTTCTGGCTAGATCAGTCCAAAGATTCGCCACTAGACTACCTGATGCTCGCCTTACAGTTGGGGAAAACCTCGAAAAATACCGAACCAGATAATCAGCCAAAGAGGGATTCGAACCCACGTACGATCACAGCATCGAATCTGTACGCAAATGTGCTACCGATTGGGTTTTGCCGGTGTCTACGTAAGATATTAGGTGATGCCAAATTCAGATGACCAGTCAGATAAAAACGTTTCTGAGCAATGCTCTGTATCACGTACCAGTGCTTCCTTATAACACGGGAAACATTTTCAAGACCAGTCGCAGATGCCCAAATGACGAGATGAGCTGGTACACGGGAATAGTCACTTAAATCTGGTAACTGTTCCGAGGCCCGTCAGCCAAGAACGTAGTATATTAGAGCAAAGTTCACTAGATTGATCGCAGTTCAAAGCATTTCCGCCCGCCACCTCCGTAGATAAATAAAATTATGCTCCGTCCCAGGAAACTGTGGAGTAACTTCACGCATATGGGGGCGGAGTCTATCTGTGCCGGAGTGTATTGCGGGCAGCATCAGCTCGAGGCTGCTAACAAGCAAACATTCTGATGGGGCAGATAAAGAGTTAAATTTCTTTCTTTCACCATGTTAATAATGTCAAAAGAAGTGCTTATACAAATTTTAACCACTCGACCGCAATTACGAGGGCCGTAAAATATTAAATTCACCAGAGACCGTAAACAGAAAAAAAAAAACACAATTTCATTGGAAAAATTTATTGGAACAGACACAGCAATTGTTGAGCTATTTTTCAACATATTTTCTATCGGAATTGAGACATTTCTCACATCATGGGATCGACAGAGAGTGGTGTAAACGCTGTCAAACGCTGGTTCCGATTTCAGGCGGCTGACTTCTACGACACAAAAATTGATCCCATGGTATGACAAATGTCTCAATTCCAGTGGGGGATATGTTGACAAATACAGCAACAAGTGCGGTATTTGTTTCAACAAATATTTCCCTGCAATTACGCTTTGTTTCTGTAAACGGCCCCAAGGAAAATCACTTTCTGGACGGCCTCGTAATTACGGTCGAGTGGCCAAAATTTGTATAAGCTCTTCTTTTGACATTATTAACATGGTGGAAGAAGAAAATTTAACTTTTTAACGTTTGTTTGTAAGGGGTAAGATCTCGTGGTAGAAGGTAGAGTAGA
Source organism: Periplaneta americana (assembly GCF_040183065.1). Classification (NCBI taxonomy): domain Eukaryota; kingdom Metazoa; phylum Arthropoda; class Insecta; order Blattodea; family Blattidae; genus Periplaneta; species Periplaneta americana. The sequence continues at coordinate 182,385,299 of NC_091117.1, read as the reverse complement.
ATTCAGATAGAAATGATTCAATCCCTGCTAGCTTCGTTCAACCAACACCTCGCCCCAGAGCGATCATTGGCCCCACATACCACTTGCGCAGAGGTCTTGTTTCTTCTTTCTACTCTACAGATTCCAAGGACGGGCCATAGTGTCACGAAGATGACACATACTTTCTCATTATTATGCGTTTCATGTACAGTGAGGGACATAATTGTTGAGCGAGCGATATGTTTCAAGATCTGTAGCACATTTCATAAGAGCCTATAGCTTCAATTCCTTCCCAAAGTAGGCATGTAATATTTAAACAGAAAAGCGAAGCGAATATCCCACATAATATGAACCAAAACTTTCGGCTCGAAGCATGAGCAATGTAGCATTCTTTGTCATAGAAAGTACTCGAATCCCTCAACTTTTACGTCTCTCATTGTAAAACTTTAGACAAAAAATGACCGAACTCTTTTAGCGTGAATTATTTCAAGCTCTTTTTGGGTTACTACTGGTATGAAAAATAATTTCGTTACCATAGTTTATACTGAACTAAAAGGCGAAGGACTGTTTCATTTGAAATGCGTATTTGCTCCTTAAAATTTACAAAAATTCTCACTAGTTTGAAATATAGCCTAACTCAACTGAAATAAAATATGAAAAAGGAAACAGAAGAAACGCTGGGATTTGAACACCGAACGCTGTCACTTTAAACCACGATCTTACCCCTAGATTATCAACACGAACCAACAGCGTAGCTTAAATCAAAACATCCCCACTTATAAAGTTGAATATTTTACAAGTATTTCGTCTGCAGACGCCATCAAGCCAAAAGTTTCACAAACCAAGATAGCATACCTGATAAAAGACAAGACAGTGTAGCTAAAATTTTAGCTCAAATAGTGAAACTGTTTATTTACATGCTTCAGAACTATACAAATAAGGTTGGTGAAGATAAAAAAAAGACTGTTAATAAGCGTACCTGTACAAAATATGTCTAAAAATTTTTAGTCTTAACTTCTCGAAGAACTCCAACTAGTTGAACGAGTCAACTGCAGTCATAGGAATAGCGCAAGTTGACAGCTTTTGTTAATATATCAGTATTAATAGGAGCACTACAACACAGTTTTTATTTGTAAACAGTTCCCCCAAACAGGACATGTTAATTCTGTTGTAGTCATCCTATAAGATATAAAGAAGAGGAATAGAATTAATTAATGCACTCAACTCCATGTATAAATGATAAAACATGGCGTGAACGAAGAGGTGATGGAAACATGTAAAAGTCTCCTGGTCTGTTCGTGTGTTCGAGGAGGAAATCCACGTAGAAATTAAATGGAATTATACACCACTGAGACTGCATGACGATATACCAGAGCTTATGTGAGTCAGAACAAACGTACGTACATCGACTGCACTCGCCACACCTTCCAGTTCAAGCCACAACAGGAAGTTCTCATAATTCATAAAACATCCTAAAAGCCGCTGTACCTCAAAACTGTTACAAGAACTAAGCTCATAGTAAAAAATATATAGATATCTCCTTCAAAACTGATCTCTGAATAACAGGATTTAGGAAAATAATATTCTAACTTAACAATAACTATAAAATTAGAAAATATGAGTTCGAAATGAGGCAGTACAGCAAGTGGACAGCTTCAAATACACGGGGTGTACTAAGTAACATGAACTGCTGCCAAGAAGTCAAAAAGATAGCAATAGCAAAGACAGCTTTTAATAGAAAAAGGAGCATCTTCTGTTAACCTCTGAAAGAGACTAGTGAAGTGATTTTGTATGGAATGTGGCATTGCATGGGACAGGAACATGGACATTACGACGAAGTGAAGAGAAACGACTGGAAGCTTTTTAAATGTGGATATGGAGAAGGATGGAGCGTGTGAAATGGACAAAGCAAGGAATGAAGCTACTCTACAAAGAATAAGCGAAGAAAGAATAATGCTAAAACTGATCAGAAAGATAAGAAGGAATTGGCGGGTCACTGGCTGAGAAGAAACTACCTACTGAAGGATGCACTGGAAAGAATGGTGAACGGGAGAAAAGTTCGGTGCAGAAGAAGATGTCAGACGATAGACGATAATAAGATATATGGATCATATACGGAGACTAAAAGGAAGACAGAAAATAGGAAAGATTGGAGGATGCTAGGTTTGCAGTGAAAAACCTGCCCTTGAGCAGAAAACTGTGAATTAATTAATTGCTACTGAACACAGTCAAGAATTCTAAACCACTTGACGGTATATTATTCAGAATTTCTAGGCACTTAAATATTCAAACAGGAAGGCAAAAGTGTGTTAAAATATCTAAAAAAAAAAAAAATAATAATAATAATAATAAAGTCAATGTAACACGAAACACTTGCTTTGAAAAACGTTTTTCATAATAAATTAAAGGTTGTATTCCAGCTCATGCGTTCTAAAGAAATTACATAACACGCAAATTATAACTGGTATAGTTCTTAAAACGCAGGTATATCTAAAAGAATAGGCCTATAGCCTATAGGCTATACTGGTATAAGATAAAGGAAGGAAATATCAACTTAGGTGTCAACAGTACTTCAAAGCCAGGCATTTAACCATTAGGATCGGTAATTTCTTTTCGGAAGTGTAGACCTATACTGAACGATATTCACAGAAACTTCCTAACAAGAGAATATTATTAACTCATGCCAAAACCTCTCCTGAAACTGCCCATACGTCATCATCGTGCGATGCTGTGCAGTTCGCCTCCCATAATGCACGAGGGTAACGACTACGGCGGCAAATAAACTACAGCTTCGGTGCGTCCCTCTCGTAGGTTGAGGACGCTTGAGTGAATAGACGCAAAGTCAAATACTTACCATTGGATTAAAAAAAACTTATTTCAAGATTGTGAAAATTTACTTGGAATGTTGCATTACGAAAATACGTTTGTTGATCAGTGTGCTGCACAGTGCACTGAACTCTGATGTTATGTCGTCAGCAGTGATGCTCCACAATAGTCTTCAGCAATACGTGACTCATCTACATACACACAAACTGATGAGACTCGCCCATATCTTCACCGCTCTAGCATAAGACGCAACACGGTGACGACGGAATATTAGTACTGGTTAATGTTTTGCCAGTTAGAAAACGGAAAGAGTTACCAGTCGTTTTTGTGACCATAGAAATTATTTTTGGACTTTGAAACACGTTCCCATTTTTTTCATTTTTGCACGCCGCAATGATTCTCCTGGTGTTGATATATTTTACTTTTAGGCCTATCTGTATTTGTGTTTAATGTTTTTAGTAGGTTATTTTACGACGCTTTATCAACATCTTAGGTTATTTAGCGTCTGAATGAGATGAAGCTAATAATGCCGGTGAAATGAGTCCGGGATCCAGCACCGAATGTTACTCAACATTTGCTCACATTGGGTTGAGGGAAAACTCCAGAAAAAAACCTCAACCAGGTAACTTGCCCCAAACGAGAATCGAACCAGCCACCAGCGTGGCTCAGTCGGTTAAGGCGCTTGCCGGTCTGAAGTTGCGCTCGGGCGCGGGTTCGATCCCCGCTTGGACTGATTACCTGGTTGGGTTTTTTCCGAGGTTTTCCCCAACTGTAAGATGAATGCCAGGTAATCTATGGTGAATTATCGGCCTCATCTAGCCAAATACCATCTCGTTATCAGCAATTTCATGGACGCTAAATAACCTCGTAGTTGATACAGCGTCGTTAAATAACCAACAATAAAAAAAAAAGAATCGAACCCGGGCCACCTGGTTTCGCGGCCAGACGCGCTGTTACTCCACAGGTGTGCACTGTTTGATGTTCAGGAAGGCGTATGACTTCAATGTTGTCTGCATTGGAATGTCAGCCTTTCTTTGTCAAGTAATCTGCAGTATAATTGCCCACAATATCAACATGAGAGAGGTCCACCGCTGTGGAGTAACGGTTAGCATACCTGACCGTCAAACGAGTGGGTCCGGGTTCAAATCCAGGTTCGGACAAGTTCCCTGGTTGAGGTTTTTTTCTGGAACTTTCCCTCAACCCAATAAGAGCAAATGTTGGGTATCTTTCGGCTTTGGATCCCGGACTCATTTCGCTGGCATTATCACCATCTCATTCAGGCGCTATATAATCACAGCAGTTGAAAAGCGTCGTAAAATAACCAATTAAAAAACACGAGAGGGGATCCACTGGATGACAACCATTTTTTTAATAAAGCTCAGAAATAATTTCATAGCAGGTAAGAGTCTTCACATTTTCTGGCCAACAATTAGCGTAATATTTAGCAATGAAGATAAAATCTACCTTCAAGAATTTTAATGGGTCCTTTAACACTAAACTTGACTCATTCGACAGAGAAACAGAACATTGACATTATTTAGTTATGTTTTAACCGCAAATTTTTTTCAGTGTGGAAGAGATAGCAGTATCATGACGATTTGAGAGAAAATTGAATCGGGCAATATGGAAACATAACCGCAATATCGTTCTCTTTATGAATGCAAAATAAAATAATTACAAAGATACTTCAATAATTTATTATACATACGTTGATACGCAATCCTCAATGATTCCTTTTAGTGAGTAATAAAAGAGAAACGTAAGATATTCACTGAAGCCACTCAATTTATGAGCTACGTACGGTTATAATGATGTCGCCTGTGGTCAGCGATAAGCACGCTTAGGCCCGCATGAACCCTGGCTGCTACTGATTACGGCGTTATTCACTTTGCAAATCCCTCTGTGCTGTGGGTCATCTCAAACTCTATAGAGTTAGCACGCACGATATAAACTATAAAAGTATAAACCTTTGAATCCAACATGAATATTAGGAAAGTTTACAAATGCAATAGACTGTAAAAGTAATTAATTAATATTCAAAAAGATTAAAGACTGCACCTATTGAAATCCCTTTTCACTCAGGGGTGAAATTACTTTTTGCTTGGAGATGCATAGTATCGTGGTCAAAATAAATTAAAAAACGAGTTGATAGACAATATATAGGCCTATTACACGTAGGGGAGAAGTGGGTACAGTGAGACAGGGAGAACAGTGAGACATTTTTTATTAGATGGTAAATTTTGATGTTGAAATGTTTGTAACAGTGGAGTTGTATGTTTCATGAGTAAAGTAACAGTATTTTCATACTCGATTTTATTCTAGTTATAAAGGTGAGTGATGAAAAAATAATTCGTAATTTTTCACTCTAGAAGTAAAATTCTGGCTTGTGTTTAATGAAGGTTATATTGGATATACGAATGAAATAGAAATATGAATGTTTTGTTACCTAATACTATGGTATTTGACGTTATGTTTGGCAAAGTTTCGTCTTTCTTGTTCTGATTTTGAAGTGATGGCGCCATTTTTAAACGAACTATGTCTAAAGGGAACAGTGAGATATTCCATTGAAGGGTACACTGAGACGTCTCCCTGTCCACATTTACCAATGATTTGCAAAAATTAACTGTAATTATATTACATTTAGCGGTAACTAACATTAAAAATGAACATACTAGTAACCAATTTAGGAACTATAGCTTAAAATAATGGATACATTACATTTTAGTGGTTTCTTCAATAAAAAAATTATTCACAAAATTTAAAAATATATTAAAAAATAATAAAGAATTAAATTAAATTCTTATAATTATAAGATTTGTTGTCACAAAAATTCATTTTATCTTTTCGCAAAAGTTTGAAAAGTCATGGAAAATTCACTTTTCCAAATGTTCCAGATGTTTCAATGGTTTCGAAGTCAGACATCAAAATGATTCTAAATAAGGCTACAGAACTTGGCAAGATAAAGAGACAGCAAGCTTTCTTTTCTTTTGAAATAAATGTAAATCATTTCAATGTCCGTTAATAGACACTGTGATGTCTCACTGTACCCTCCTGGATGGGAATAGTGAGACATTTGCATTTTTTTGACAAACACGCATTGTATATTACGTCCTTTATCTATTAACATTTCTGTTTATGTATTATTGTACTCCATGTTTTAATGTATATTTCTATTGCACTTGATTTTAAAAATACTTGAAATTTCACTTGCATACATATGTCTTAATATTTTGTGTCTCACTGTACCCCACTACTCCCCTAATGTTCAGCACTTTAATGTAACTAAATGTACGTGCGTGCGTGATATACGAGTTTTATAAGAGACAATGAGTTTAAGTTTCTATGTTTTAATAAGAGGATATGTGGATCTTGAAGCTATTCCGAAGTATTTCTTCTTCTTCTTCTTCTTCTTCTTCTTCTTCTTCTACTATGGCGTTACATCCCGCATTGTGTCTTCACCTCCTTCATGCTTCACTTCTAGAAATCTCTGTCCTTTGCTTTGGTTTTCAATGCCCTGACTTTTAGTAGGCTTTCAGCATCCTCTCTCACAGCGTCTTCCCATATGGCTTTCGGTTTTCCTATTCTCCTTTTGCCATACACTATACAATGTTTGCTGAAAAGCCTTCTTTGAGATACAATTCTCGTCCATTCTAATCACATGACGCCCATTGCAACCTTTGTTGTAAAAATTATGGTTTATTTAACAACGCTCGCAACTGGCGAGGTTATATCAGCGTCGCCAGTGTGCCGGAATTTTGTCCCGCAGGAGTTCTTTTAATAATAATAATAATAATAATAATAATAATCCGTGGCGCTACAGCCCGTGAAGGGCCCAGACCAACCAGCCGGCTGCTGGCCTCACGTCCACATGCCGAAGCAGAGGTGGACGATCATCCAACCAGAATGAAGGTATTGTGTGGTTAGCACGATGATCCTCCCAGCCGTTATAGCTGACTTTCGCAATCGAATTTCGCTACCTATCGTAGCTCCCCAAGTGCATCACGATGCCGGGTGGGCACCGGTCCCATACACTGGCCGAAATTTCATGAGAAAATTTCTTCTCCCATGAGGACTCGAACCAGCGCGCATTCCGTAACGCGAGTCCTAGGCAGGATGCCTTAGACCACGATGCCACGGCGCGGGACAGGAGTTCTTTTACATGCCACTAAATGTAGTGACATGAACCTGTCACATTTAAGCACACACTTAAATGCCATCGACCTGGGCCGGGATTCAACTCGCAACCTCGGACACAGAAGGCCAGCGCTATAGCAACTGCGCCACTCTTTATACATATAAATTTCATTATATCTGTTGCTTCATCTATCACCATCTAATTTTGTCCCAAAAACCCTACTTAAGATCTTTCTTTCAAACTTATCCAACATATCCATTTCTTTATTTGTCAGCTTCCATGTTTCCGAACCATAACAAAGAATTGGCCTCAGAATTATTTTACAAATCCTAATCTTATTTTATTCTATGAATGGCTCTGGCTTTAAAGATATGTATCATGGAATAATATAGTCTGTTAGCTAAGATTTATTTTATTGGGTTATTTTACGACGCTGTATCAACATCTAGGTTATTTAGCGTCTGAATGATATGAAGGTGATAATGCCGGTGAAATGAGTCCGAGGTCCAGCACCGAAAGTTACCCAGCATTTGCTCGTATTGGGTTGAGGAAACCCCCAGAAAAAAAAACCTCAACCAGGTAACTTGCTCCGACCGGGATTCGAACCCGGGCCACCTGGTTTCGCGGCCAGACGCGCCGACCGTTACTCCACAGGTGTGGACGTTAGCTAAGAATATTCTTCTCATGACCTTCACCATTTCATCATTATCTTTATTTAATATGGATCCCAAAATGATAAAATTATCTACCTTCTCACTATCTGTATCACTGAATTGGAAAGTTGGTTCTTTGGTTTGTAATCTGTATCAAAACTTTTTTTTATCTATATTAATTTCTAACCCCATCAATTCAGCTTGCCTTTCCAATTCTATATATACTTCATTGATGACTTCATTTGTTCTACCTCCAATATATATACCTGCATAACCAATACGCTGACATCATTTATAAAACAGCGTAGAATTAGTATTTACTGGCAATTTTCTAACAACATATTCCAGTACCAGGTTAAAGAGAGTTGGGACCAGCCCGTCTCCTTGTTTCCAACCACATTTTACCTAAAAGATTTCCGACTGAATTCCAAGCTGTGCTTTTGTATTGGTCATTGTGGTCTTTATAAGTCTTATCAATATACGAAATAGTACATATAAATGGCTAGCCGCAAAGACTACAATGCGAAACTTTAGTTCTGCCGGAAGGCAATGTCGTGGGTTCGAATCTTGCGTTAAGGCACGTAATGTCCTTGGTTGTTTTTAGTGGAAGGCTGGTATCGTGCTGACCTCCAGTCACGTGTCTCGTCATGTGTATGTCTGGGCAGGTACACTGTAAACATGGGCATGAAAGGCTCTAGTTTATATAAAAATAAATCTAAATAATCCAATTTTAAATATTTTATTCACAGATCAGCAAGCAATTTTTGTGAATCTGTAGCCAAGTCTCCAACAGTTTACAAATTTGAGAAAGCAAAAGAAAGCAAGCAACATGTATTAAAACATTTCGCTCTATCATAGTGTTCTGTCCAAGTGCAGGTCTTTTACTGTAAACAAAGCATTCTTCAGTCTTTCATGTCTCCAAATATGATCCATATATCTTATTGTTGTCTATTATCTGATGTCTTCTTCTGCTCCAAACTTTTCTTCAGTTTACCATTCCTTCCAGTGCATCTTTCAGTAGGCAGTTTCTTTTTAGCCAGTAGCCTAGCCGATTCCTTTTTCTCTTCCTGATCAGTTTCAGCATTATTCTTTCCCCATCCACTCTTTCCAACACAGCTTCATTTCTTATTCTGTTTGTTAATTTCACATGCTCCATTCTTCTCCATATCCACATTTCAAATGCTTCTAATCGCTTCTCTTCGCCGTAATGTCCATATTTCTGCTTCATACAATTCCACACTCCACACAAAGGACTTCAACGTGATTGAGAAATGATCGAGAAATGTTGCTTGAAGTCCTCTTTTTGAGGGATATGATTATTTTACGTGCAGTAAATATCCTCTCAGTTTTACTTTCCTCCCAGAGAACGATCGTTCAGATATTACTTGCCTATAAGATCCATCGCTCACGGTCGGGTTTGAACCAGTGTAACTCAGATCCAATTGCTAGTAAGATTGGCCTAACCACTAGGCAATCGAAAACAACGTGATGATGAAGTTGGCTGCGATTATTATTATTATTATTATTATTATTATTATTATTATTATTATATCCGTTGTTTAATGTACGATAGTTTATTATAAACAGATACTGTTCAGAAAAAATTGAACATGGCGATAATGGAGTAATAAGTTACTCGTAGTTGAATGTACTCAGAGAAAAAACATTTTTTACAACAGACTTGTCCATCACATATCTATCAGGATATCAACAACCTGCCTTGTTTTCTAAGTGATTCTCACCAGTTATTAAGAATAATACAGAATGGAATTACGGTAAGCATCGTACAAAGCTCTTTTATTGTTAGAACGCAAAACAACCTTAAATGTCAATGCTGTACAACACCACACTTGCGGATACATGTCAAGATTATTAATTACATGTCATCTTACAGCATGTTCCACAGTAAAGTCTATATTCTTACAATGAAGGCTATATGCCAGCGATGTCATCCCATTCTATTATGTGCTGCGCTCCAATTTCGTTCCAGCAACAGCACGCGTTCAAACCTTACTTCTCCTGCTGCCCCTCTCCTGACCTTCAGTCTTACGCTCGACGTGATAGGGGAGTACAGATGTAATATAGTCCATCACTCAACCCCATACTAAGAAGTAAACAGCACTTAAGTCATCAATATCTTCAATTACTTCAATTTTTACTTTTTTTTTTTTTAAATAACAGAATATAAATTTCTTCCAGAAATAATATCGATGTTCAGCACTACGTATAAATGTTAACAGCTTTCTTTTTCATGAAACTTAACAAATCTAGGTCGAGGAGTCGACTGATACACAATCATTTAACTTATGTTCAGTTTTAAGGATTATGCCCTCATAACGTGAGTTAAAGGTTAAACGACAACATACGACAACACGCGCAGAGGAAGAGAGCTTGTTGCGGGTAGTTGAACATTACATTAATGTTTACTATAGGTTTACTATTGTCAATTTTGAACCTTTAAGTTGCACACCTCAAAAGGAATAATGATAAGGGCCCATTCACAAAGAAAAATAAACGCAAAGGCGACGTGAACATTACGCAAGGGCACACTCGTTACAGTAACAGCAGCAGTTAAAAAGTTATTCACAATGAAAAGTTGACGTTACCACAAAGCCATAAAATCAGTATAACCGTAAAAAGAGGACTGCAAAGTGCAATCAACAATCACTGACGTTACCGCAAATGAAAAGCTTGAAGTTTGCAAGCTTCTGCGTTCACGTTTACGAAAATAATAAAATTGCGAATGGTTACGTTAAATATCCTGATCGCAAGTTTTGGCGTTCACGTCGCTCTTACGTTTACTTTTCATTCTAAATGACCTTAACACTTACCACATAAAACTGAACACATCTCTATATAACTATGCCTTATAGGAAACTGTAGTTTCTTAGTTTATTACGATACACGGCTGGGAAGTGATTTTACAAAATCGAGGAAAAGTTTCAAAAACGAGCAGAGTGAGTGTATCAATTTCCGAGATTTCCTAATGCACTTCACAAATGTGTATTGTACAACATTTTTCGCACGATCATATTTTTAAACTTGCATTCAAAATTTACAGCAACATTATTCCAGAGCTTTCGCAAAACTATACTGTAATGGTATCTATTAAGTAACAATAAGTGCACTGTACTCTCTAGGAATAGCTAGCCTAGTGAGTGCCGGCACCCGCTTTAGTGAGTGCTCGTAAAGCTACCCCACCTACCGGTGGGAGGCCTTAGCCCTCAAGGGATGTTATAGGCTAAATTCAAATTCAAATGGATCTATTTCTGTATAATTTTGTTATGAAGAATGGTTTCCCTAGCAACAAGATGCTGTGTAGGAATTCTAACTTTAGAAGCCTAACAACAATAGCCGTAAAAAAAAAAAAAAAAAAAAAAACACGATCGTGCAAAAAATTATTTTGTGCGAGATCGTGCGTATTTGCTTGTTTCCGCACAGAACCAATACGCGGTAAGTGTGAAATACCACATTCAGTATTCCCAACGCAACACACATAACAATTTCCCTCTTCTTACTGCTTATGCGCGACATTCATTTTACTGCTTTAGGCTTTTAACATATTATTTTTAGTGACGTTTAACATAGTAATAATTATAAACTGGAAACTTACCACTGCAATTTCACCTAAATTGCAATGTTAATTATTGTTTCTAAATATTTGAAAAAATTAAGTAAAGTCTACTACTCCACGAAACTTATTGCATTCCTGATACAAGTAACATTAAGGAAGCCGTGAAAAAATCAACAAGATTCCAGATGCCGATGTTATTACTGCAATATGTTATATAAATAATATTGTTAAAATATTAAAATTAAAAATAAATCATTACATAACCTTACCGTTTGTTTTAAGTTCGCATTTATAGACTGGGGGGAAAAAAAGACAGACGTATATCACGGCCTGCTGGAGTATAGTAAACACAGAAAACATTTTATAGCAACAATGTTGAAGAAAGATATTTTGGTTTACCGAAGTTGCCGTCATTAAACAGAAACCAACATGGAGATTTCATTGCAACTAATTAGAAATTCGTCTTTCAGGTATGTAATAAACGATCTTCGCACAAAATAATGTACGATACACGAGCGGTATGTTTGTTTTCATGTTCTCGGAAATTAAAAAAGCTCAACTATGTTTCGCTTTTTCAATCTTTTCCTCGACCATGAAAACGTCAACATACCGCTCTTGTAACGTAGGCCTATATTACTATTACTTATTCTGCATAGCCTAATGAGAAAGTATGTGTCAATCAGTAACAATTTTTATCCTAGTATTCCTCATGACTGGTCCACACTGGCGTGTTTTTGTAAACCCAGTTCATCAACATTGTTCATCAACTTCAATGTGGACTCACCTTTCCGTGGTCCCCGATTTACAATACATTTTACTAACAAGAATCTTTGCTTTAATGCCTAATAGTTTTGTGTGTCTGTAAATACGTCATCACTCATCATTGTTCTAAAGTATTTATGACATAGATTTATCGCACCAGATTTCTGCCTTATTCAGCTACATACAACAGTATCCCGCAGAAGCACGAAACCTTTTACAACCACATGAAGCAGTGAATCACGTAGCCTAGAGGAGTTTCCCAAGTTCCTCCTCCTACTCTCAGTTATCAGCGCGAAGTTAGACAGCTCGTAAGCTTACCGCTTACCGCAACCTGATAAAACGTGGCAGCTGATTTTGGTATACTTTTTTTTTAAAACCTGACAAACAGCACACCCAGAAGAAAACTGACATGCCTCGAAAGCAGCGCCTTTATTATACAGCACTGCACACAAGGCCAATCCTGATTTCCAAGGTTTCATACATTACGGTTGCAGTATAATCACAGTCTACTATATACAGTCGCGAAGCTTGAGGTGATTTTTTGCAAATCTCGTGATAAAGCGCTCCAAGCGGTTAGCAACTAGAAACAATAGACTGTCCACGGTCGACTTTGGACTGTGTCGTATTTCCATCGAGTGCTAGCTCGTTACGTATTTCACATTGATGCTTTTGAAATGTTCGTTATTGGTTGTAATGAAAATGTTAATGGCTAAAATACAATAATTGGAATAATAATATTTTACTAGAGGCGTAGAAAAATTAAGTTTGTTTTAACGAAATTTATTGATTACGTTTTATTTTCAATTCTGGTGGGATTATTATTGTTTAGCCCTACTTTTTTTTTTTCAAAGGATATGTTTTTAATTATAGCTGTTACTTTTGTTGTTATTTTTATTTGTTACTTTACTAGAGACGTAGAAAAAGTCTGTTACAATAAAATTTATTGATCACGTTTTATTTCCAATTCTGGTGTGATTATTATTGCTTAACCTCATCCCACTTTGTTAACTACGTAAGCCTACACTACAAGTACCGGTACACGTAAGTTACTCCATTAATTCATATTTCCATTATTATTGTTGTAAAGGGAAATGCAAATTAATATTTATTGGTTTCATAGTTAATTATCGCTATAATCTTGAATGAGTGAAGCGATTATACTAAATTTCAGTTCGTTTTGCACAAACAAAAATAATATTAACCTATTTCTTGCAGGTATCTTCGAGTTTATGATGGAATTTAATGTACTTCATTAAAATAATAAATTAACTTTATGCATTTAATATTTCAATAATGGAAGGAAGGTGTTAATTTTTCCAAAAGAACACAACGAAAGTGTAACATATTTTGTCGTCTACTAGGAGAGAGAGATCTGCGATGATGAGGCGATAGTAGCGATCCTAGTGGTGGGCAACTACCCATGTTTGCATTTTTAGTACATATTGAGCTTCGCGACTGTATATAGTAGACTGTGGTATAATGTTCTACAATAAGCCTGTTACGTACTTTCTGCGTTACGTGCCATGATATTTCAGCTATTAACTCAATTACAATTATTGACACAACAGCCGGATTTTATCATTTCACGTTTGCTGAAAATAACTTCAACATCTATTCGGTAAATATTACGCAATGCCGTGTTCAATTCAAACAATTACAAATATAATTTTTCTCTATGATAAAGTTTCAAAAATTTTAAAGACTACTTTGAATTCATCTTTAATTCTGCGGATCAATATATCGATGGCCCAGAACCAGGCTGTTCCAAGTCCATTTTACTATTTTTTTTTTCAGGAGAGCTATTTTAAGCTCCTAACATTCAAAGTTTCATGAAACAATTTGGAAAAGCTTCATAGTAACCTTATGGAAAGAAATACAATTTGTTCGATTCATATAGGCCTATGCAGACAAAAACTGGAATAAAATGAAACACATATTTCTTTCTTATAAAAAAAGTCTGGTTCTCAGCCATCGATATAATGAAACTGATGTACCAAGCTTCTGTAAATCAGTTTTCCATACACTAAATGCTTTCTATTATTTTATTAACAAATGACATATAAGCTTATTAGAACCTTATTTTTAAAATGTATTGTATGACCTGCGAAGATATTAAAAAAAATGTTACATTACTGAGAGAAAACCCTTACCGGATTTCGTAACTGACAATGTTTTCATATTTTAATACAAATATCTGCACTGTAACGTACTGTTATTAAATTTTGCTAGCACGTTGATCTGAATTACTGTACCATTGGTATTAACAGTAGAATGAGCAGTACGATCATCTCATTTTTGTCAATATTCCGGTTATTAACAGAAGACAGTCTCAATGTATTTCCAAATCCAACAATAGTAGGCTACAAAACGTCCTAATGAAAAGTTTTCTCACAAGAAATTAGATTATTTATCGTAAATAATTAGCCTATTAATAACAGGCAGTGTCGTAAAATCTCAGCAGTGAGTAAAATGTTTTTACTAAGTACCGGTTAAGGTTTTATAATTATTCAGAGTTCCATTTGCATGTAGAGGACCACTAACAGACTGCACTTTGATTAATGCTTTAGACATATATGGAGAAGCGCACATGCAATATTTTCAAGGTCTGATTCTATTTTTCAAATACAACTGTTTTTCGGTAATTGCTGTCTTATTTCTTTTAATTTAAGTATAAGTTCAATTTCGCTATGGTACAAAACAGAAATACTAGTGTTTACTGTGTAGAATCTCACGGTATTTCGAAATTATTTTGCATTTTTTTTCATTGTATAACTTGTTAACCAACACTTCGTTTAAGTTTAAAATGTCTCACGAAATGTATAATTTTGTTTTTATTTTCCATTTTTATCTCTCTCTCTTTGTGAACTAAGCATTATAAAAGACACTTTATAAATCCATATAAAACGTACGTTAATACGCAATAATAATAATAATAATAATAATAATAATAATAATAATAATAATAATAATAATAATAATATTTTTCTGGCGGAACGCGGCACCTTTTTATTATTTTTTCATCATGGAACCGAGAAATGTGCTAATAATTAGGTTTTAACATAATTATTCTTTGAACTTCGCTTAGGCCTTGAAAGACATTAAAATTGAACAAAAAGAAAAGTTAAAAACGACAAAATTCCCGTGCACTGAATAGTAATCATCTCCCCGTAGGCTATAGGCTATAGCTTATGTTCTACACAGAGTTCCACCACCTTTTTCTCCAGGAGAAAAACACTAATAATGATGATGATGATAATAATAATATTAATAATATTTAAGTTTAACAGGCTATATTCACAAAAAAAAAAAAAACTATTTTAACCTAACTTAAATGATCTCGCTACCGCTTTAATTTAAAATTTTTATCTATAATTTAAGAACTTGAAAACATTCCTTGCAATACACTTCGCAATTCATACACAGTCCAAGTAATCATCCTTCATTATCCAACTGCAACATATTATGATCATGTAGGCTGTATCCCTCATATTAGTCAATCCGAATAATGTTGAAATACTACATAAACACCGAGCTTAACCACGCATTCACTGTTTTAGGTGCAACTCAAATTTTTTACGAGACATGGCAAAATGGAGCATGCATGCATTCTGTGGGGGAGTGGCAAATATAGCATACAAGTGAACCACGCATGCACCTAGCATTGAACGAAGTTCGTGTTTAAATTAATATGTACAATAGATATTTGGACTCTGCTATGAAATGACCCTAACCGGCCTGTTATTTTTCTTCACATTGTATAATGTGGCGGGTGGCAAGCACCGTTGACGTTTAGTTTAAGGCCTTGAAGATATTCTTGACAATTGATCTCATCAACAACTTAACATAATATTTTCCCCTGTAGGCCGTGAATCGAACGATATGCCATTGAAAGCATTATGTTTTTCGAATCTGCACTTGACAGAAGGCCATTTTAATAGGAAACAACTATACATTCTTCATCAATTAGTTTGTGCCAAATCAATCTACAGAAACGATGTAATATGAATAAAATATATACCTTAAATTGTAATAAAATATAGAAAATATACCTAATTTCTTAATTACTTAAATAGTATCTTCTTTACAGCACAATGTCGATAAATTATTGATTAATAATGCAGATGATTATCGTTATTCACTATGATGAATTCGTCAAGACAGAAACACTGTTGCTTACCTTCTGATAATTCCAAATCCAATTCTGCTAATTTGTCCCTCACGTCCTCCGGAAGCTTAGATATGTCGATGTTAAATTCAGCCATGGTCAATCCATTCAATAACACACATAAATTAAACAGATAATCACTTCACACACACAGAACATCAACATCGTTGGCCGATGGCCATCTTGAATTTACCAAGTATGACTACACAGGTTGTCTTCAGATGTCACTACAAGTCAGCAATGACGCATAACATCGACCTTCCTTCGGTTTATTGCAATCGACTGTCTCGTCTGCGAGTAATTGCGAGTTCAATTACGATTTCAGCTTTGTACCGCTTAGTCCGCTTATGCTTAAAATTTACGTAAATTTTTAGGATCTTCATGATCACCTGTTCTGATGTTCTTCAATTTTGAAATAAAAATATATGCGTAGCAGCACTCTTGTAGAATAGTGTTTGACATATATAAAACTTCGACATCATTAAATAATAACAAAATATAAACAAAGTTTAGTTTTGTTATAAATCAAACCAAATAAGTTATGAATATTACGATAGCATTTTATAATAACATCGGGTGAAAGATAAGTCGTACAAAATTAAAACGCATATATTTAGAAATAGCTACCGGTTTAGTAAACATTTCTGACTGTTATATCTGTAAATGGATTTTTTTTATCACTTTATCGGTATACTATACTTTTCACGTAAGATCTCCTACAGGATTTTAAAATGGGACAGGCCACAACAAAAGTGGCCTAAAGAAAATAAACTCTCATTCTCAACCGTTCAGTCCGTTCTATAAGCGCGGGAACTCCATAACCTCAATCCTGTATTGTGTTTGGTGATGTGCTGTAGTGATAGTGTTTTTAAGAAAAGAGCTTATTAATAATAAAATTGACTATGGATTTATTGGAGGATCCTTCTTTTAAACTGAAATATCAGAAATCAAAGCTGAGAGTTAAGCTATGGGAAAGTGAATTTACGAAAATTAACGGACGAAATCCTTCTAAGGTAACACTAGTTGTATGCATGAAAATAATTGGGAGTTAAATCCAGTATACATTCTTACGAATTTATATTGTATTTATTTTGTGAACAGCTCCAGATTGCAGCGGTAGGGCATCATTGCACATTCCGAGAAAGCACCTAAGTTAATGTAATAAATCCACCCCAAAGAAAAAAAAAAAGTGGAATTCAATTTACAGAATAAATGTTCAGGGGTCATTGTGCGCCCATTTACATGTAGAATACAAAAACAAACCTAATCTAACACAATTGCCGTAGCAATTATAAACGATTTTTTTTTCTATCTTACATTAATATAGCCTATATAGGCCTACAAAGCCTACTGTAGGCTATAGGCTATGTTTATTGTGCTACTGGTACTTACTGATGGTAAGTAAGGCATTCTAGTTCTTCAGATGCTGAAGTAGACGTATATGATACAGATTTTTCCGATTACTCTTCTTTATAATAGTAAAGTGAAATCCGTATTTCGGATGGCCCATATTTCTCCAGAAGAACTACACCAGAGGAGGCATATTTCTCTTATCCCTTCCTATTAATCATCAACATAACACGTGAGAGGTCCAGAACAAATTACGGATAAAATGGTCCGTCTGCTTAGTATTGGGTCCTGGACATTTCGTGTGTTATGTTGCTAACAAGTATGAGGCGAAAAGAGATGCTCCTCCTTAGGTGTAGCTAATTTTTATCGACATTAAATGATTTTAGGGTTAAGAAGCGGAAGGTAAATAATACCATAATAAGAAACTATAGTAGAAATATTGGGAGAATCGCAAGTATGGATGTGACGAATGCACGTTACTGAGTTAGTCTTTAATTCATTTCATGATGTTCTCGAGAGGGTGGCCGGTCGCTACGCGTAAGTGGGTAACGAGTAGCAGTAGTGGCGAGAGTGGGGAAAGGGCTCGGTAGGGAAAGTAGCACCAGCAACAGCTATCGCGTATGTACCGAAATATTACTGAAAATAACCTACGAACTGGACTTCAAATGGAATCCATTCCTTGAACTAAATGGCTTACTAATAAAAAATGTGCAACCTTCATACATATTCTGAAACATCACACGGATATCTTTCTGCCTTCCTCTTAATCTCCGCGTATGATTCATATATCGTCTGTTAATGTCGTTTATCATCTGATACCTTCTTCTGCACCGAACTCTTCTCTCGTTCACCATTCCAATGCACCCTTCACTAGGCAGTTTCTTCTCAATCGGTGAGCCAATTCGTAATGTCTGAAAATTTGAAAAAGATAGGCCCTCAGCAGAAGGGACAGGTAACTTAAGACAACTGTCAAATGTGGTGAAAGACTTCGATTTTTTAATTCCCGTAGAAGACATTGAGGTGTGCCGAAATTGATTTTATCCCACTTATAAAAGATACAAAACTACATAGGCTATATTAATAGATTATAAAACAGGCCAAAAAAGCTAATTATACACCATTTGTTGTTCATGGGATTACGTATTTGATGATGACGTCATAGCTTGAGATGTATAGAGAAAATAGTTTTTGTACTTTTCTTTTTATATCTCTTCTACTTTCTCGTATTTGCTTTTATGCACTAAATTACTATTACCGCTCGTCATAATTTAATTTATATTACGCACCTTAAATTCTCTTGAAATTACCGGGATTCGATCTGTAAACCTTTAGCATACCACTTCACGACGCTATCCATTACGCCACGATTTTAAGTTGGAAAGTGGTAGTCTTAAAATGAAATGATAAAGTCAAAAAATCCACATACATACTCAAGTGTGGAGGGGGGGGGGGGAGTTACTTCTCCAGAAGAATTACACTAAAGGAAGCACTTCTTCCTTCCCCCATTATTGTCAACGTAATATGCGAGAGGTCCAGGACGAAGTAATAAGGAAATGCTCTGTTTCCATTGTACTGCAAAACATTTGATATGGTTTAAGATGAAATTAGCCTATATACAAAATTACAAAACTATGGAGTAACATGGTTTATTTGGAATTGATTTAAATCGTGTATGAATAATAGTCGGAAACAAATTGTTGAAATAGGAGAAAGAAGATCGGAAAAGGGATAGCTCTCCTATAACCAGGGTACCATTTGGTTACAGCCACGTAATTAACAACAGTAAGAATATTTTACAAGACTATTAGGCCTACTCGGAGACATAAAATCAAATATGGATTATCACAATATATACAGTAGTTTCTTTGGAAGGAATGTCCATACTTCAATACTTCCTCGCCTTATAATGTTCAACTGGCTTTTGTACTGCAAAGTAACCTACATGTTTTATTTTACTTTAGAAAAAGGTAAGATGTTTGGCGAAATACCCACATTGAAGGAAAGGTTTAGGAACTTTTAAATAAACCCGAATAGGATTAGAATTCCATTGACTTTACAAAGATGACAGTAATTATTCCTTCTTATTAGCTACCAGTACTGGTCAGAAACAAATATTTTCTCTTCATAAACCTAGTAACTTACCATGTATTGTTTGAAGAAAATAATTTTAGCAGGTAATAGCCAACACAAAATGTCAACTAGAGAGAGGGACAAACTTGCAGCCCCTTTTAGATCCATCTTATGTTAACAATTTTGTAGATGATACAAATATTGTAATTAAAGACAACTGTATAAATTATGTAAGTGGTAAAATTGAGAAATTGTTTAGCCCAACGAAAGTAAATTGGCTTTAAATACAAATTAAATCTGCAGCGATTTTTGTTTTGTCATAAACGAAATGAGCAAGATAGAAATATTAATAGGCCTATAAAGTTGTAGGAATTAGAAATTCTTCTCGTATTCCAGCCATTCCAGTTCTCGTGGATGTTACATTTTTATTATTTTCGAACTGTATATTTTGAAAATAAAATGACTTTTGTCAACTTTTATTATTAGAAACAGTTTAGAAGATCAGTAGGGCCTATCATTTTACAGAAAAAAGTTGTTTGAATAAAATATTACTATTGCAGAAAATAAAAGGTTATGCCACGTATGTTACAAGATTTGTGAACCCACTTCACACCTTATTAACAAAAAGTGTAAAACACAGGTCTCTGCCTCAAGCGAAAAGAGATTCATTCCCATAATGTCCATGTGAAAGCTATACAAATCTCAAAGCCTCCAATTAGTTCACAAAAACATAATCGGTAAATATTTTATAGCTGTTTTTTCCATGTCATGGATATTGCACACATTTTGTCACAGAAGAGTTAATATCTTTCATTTTTCCAGTTTCGAAACAACTGTAACATTTCTAATTCAAAATATTCACTTGAACTGTAAGATTGCTAATTGTTATTAACCCAAACTACTTAAAATAAATGGCAGAAACAATATAGTGTACCGTAAACTGGGGTAAAGAGGATCACATGTGGTAAAGTGGATCATATGTGTATTGTTAGATAAATCAGTGCCACATAGTTCACACATGCAAAGAAAACTATTTTTAGTGGCACTTATAGAAGAAAGGTTTTCTTTTCATGTGTGATCCATGTGGCACTGCCTTATCTAGGCAATACACATATGATCCACTTTACCACATGTGATCCTCTTTACCCCAGTTTACGGTACAGAATAAAAAGTTCCTTGATCCTGGAGTTCTGGAATTGACAGTGCAGGTTCTCAAAATATTTCTTCAACAATAGCTCCTTAAAAAGAACATACATTAACAGCTGATCTCTCTATGAGTAAGTACTGTGTGGCCTCCATGGTCCCATAACCTTGCACACACTAACTATTATCTCTGGTGCATACTGAAGGAAAGAATATCATTGCTGCACCTTCAAAATCCGCTATGTGTTTTTTAAAAGATTTTGCAGGAGAAGTAAGAAAACATTGTCACTTTTAATTTCCTTGATTTTCAATGCTAGTTTCGCTATAATTTCAATTATTACAAGAAAAATGACGAAATTATACCGAAAATAGCTTTGAAAATCAAGGTAATTAAAATTGGTAATGTTTTTTCTCTCAATTGCACAATCTTTTTAAAAACACACAGCGAATTTTGGAGGCACAATGATGATATGCAAAACACACAACTTAGATGAACTGAAAAACAATATCTAATGGTAAATAGCCTCAATAAGAAAATGAATTGCAATGAGTGATGGAGAATTTCTTAAGCCAGTGTCAAAAATGTATAGGAGAACAAGAAAGACAATTTTGAACATCTTCTTGGATAAATTAAGTGAATTAAACACTTTATAACACTCTATCACCATGAATAGCTGAGATGGATGGTATTTATGTATTTGACCAGTGGCGAGTAATGGAGAAATGTTGAAATTATGGCATAGGAAACGAGAGTACTACGCAAAAACCTGCAAAAAAAAAAATACCTGCTTTGTCCTTTATAAATTCCACCACTTGTCTTGCCAAAATTAAAAGCCAGATCTCTAATATGATAAACCAATATTCTAGCTATTCAACTAAGAGTATGCCAAACTTCAAAGAGATATAAAAAAATTCCCTGTGTATTTGACTTGATGTGAATTAAACTACATTAAAACAACAAACAACAGCCTTATTTCTTATTATTTATGGCATTATTTTTTATTTCAGGTGGATATCCGAGCCGCACCTCACAAAGTGAGAGAAGCATACAAAATGTATTACCATTTGAAAACTCTTGTTCTTCAGGATTCTCTGATGGACATTGCTTTCACAGATGATAGAGAGAATAATGCATCTGTGGAGAATGTAGAAAGTAAATTTAATTTTGTACCAGCAGATTCCGATAAACTTGCAGATGAGAGTGATAAAACTAAACAACACAGGATAGCTCTTGCAGATATACAAAATGGACATGAAATAGATAATGATACACATGAGAGGAAGATAATGCATTTGGAAGAGAATAGCAAGGATCAGACACAAGAAAATTGTTCTAATAACCTGAAGGAAGTTTGGGGCTCACATTTAAATAAAAGCATTAACAATGATGATAAAGTGTCAAAAGAAGAAGTGAAAAGTCTTAATCGACGCTCCACTTCATTTCATTTTTCTGAAAAACTTTTCGTAGGATCAAAATTTAGTAAGAAGAATCCAAGACGATCACGTTCCTTTTCAAAACCAAGCAAGACTAATGACTGTGATGGTTTCCCCATTCCGCTTTCCTCTGAAGACATTGCATCAGCGAATCCTGAGTCACAAGATCTACAACAGCAGGTTTTGTTACCATCTGTTGATGACAAAATGAGTTTGCAACCTATCATAAGCACATACTCTGAATTTCCTAGCAAAGGTGCTCTGGAAGAAACCTTCAAAGTCATTACAAACTCTACTCCGGTAACCAATCAAGCTGTCAGTGCTATTCACAAAGTTTTGATGACAAGTTTTGAGTCAACTGAGAAGAAATTTACTCCATCTAGGAAGATCAACAGGGGTTGGCTTGATAGATGTACCAGATCAAACAGTTTGGAATATCAAACAACATCCTTGAACGATTCAGGTATTGAATCAATGGAATCTAGTGAAGTTACTGGTCAATCTCCCACCATAGACGACACACCAAAATTACCACTTTCTAAACTGGAGACAGCATCAAAGCAGCTGCAATCAAATCTGAATATTTCAAATGTTACTGAGAGTGAGAACAGAATGTCAAGAATTGATCAGTCTGATGAAAGTGATGAAGATATCATCTGTAACAGCGAGGAGTCAGAAAATGAAGATGTAAGTACAGGAAAAAGGAAGAGATTAATATGCACTAACAAACGAAAGCTTTGTCCTAGTAGCACAGTCTCACCAGAAGTGGCAGCCAAAAAACTGAAGTCTGAATCAAACACTGTGCCACAAGAAAGACTCATAGAGATCCCATCAATGGCGGAAATTAACAAGATAGCTGAAGCTATTGTAGCTGATAAAGTTGTTCCAACGAAGAAACAGACTGCCCCAAGTAAGTTATCTAAAAAAGAAATACTAGAGAAAAAAGTGGCTTCTGGAGAAGCAAACAACAATTTTGTTCGTATTAATATAAAGAAGAAGGTATATGTAAGAGGAAAGAAACACAACAATTACTCAAAATATAAGAAAGCTGAATGGAAGAAAAAGAAAAAGATGGGAAGATCATCTGTTGGTGATGAAGCTGGCGACAGCGGATTGTTGAAGTGTTTTAAGTGTGGTGATGTGGGTCATTTTGCTCGCAATTGCTTAAGATTACAAGGTTAGTACTTTTTGAAGAAAGCTAATAGAAGTAGTTTAGAATTTCTGACTTTCTTTTTTATTTATTTCTTACTTATTACTTTTATTTGTTAACTCGTACCCTTCTGAACTCTGCTAGCCTGGTGATGTTAATTCAGTTTCTAATATGGGTCACCTTGAATCATATAATTCTTTATCACTCTCATAGGACAACATACAAGGTGGTGATTACCATAGTTTAGTTTGATATGTATGTGTATGATTTATTCACACTGCAAATGGGTATATACCCGGTGGCAGTGGTAACTAATTACACTCAATAATGATAATTAATAATAAACACAACTAATAAAAAAAAACAATAATTAATAATAATAAAAAGGAGCATCCTAAATTAAATGAAGCATGGTCACTTAAAATAACATTTAAAGTAAATCTAATTTGTAACTTAACCCAAAGTTCGAACTAAGACCCACGAGTGTGACTGGTTCATACCTGCACAAGTACCTTTCAGCACTACACTTATTTCGCTGTCAACTCACTCACTGCACTGATTCTATCCTGATTTCAGTAACACTCCTAACCATTTCACTGTTCAAATACTTTGCACAGCCACTTCACTGACACCAACACACTTCACTTACACAATAGACTTCACTGACACAACACACTTCCTCACTGATAGAACACTTCAAATAACAAGATATCAATTACACCCTTTAAATAGTGTGTATAATATACTACCGTCTATTAGTAAACTCCTTAAGCCTATTTTTAAATACATTTTTGGTTATTGGTATATGGGTTAAAAACTTCTGAGAAACTTTGAAAAATGTTCTATTTTCCATAAATTTATTGCATGAGACCCCCAGCTTTTCTTTTCTTTCAGAGTAATAGTGCAAGAAGTTTTATTGGTTAGGTTTGAACCCGCAAACATTAAGGACAAAGCTGTTTTATTTATTGTAATCTAAATGAGGTCGAAAGCAATGAGGAGGAGTAAACTGGACTTTTTCCTTTCCTGGTGCTGTTTGTAATGATAGCAATGAATAGGAAGTCCTCACTCCATTTTCTTTGATCATCTCAAGACAAATATGGAGTCAATCTTTGAAACCTTGTGATTTCCTTTTTCATCATCATCACCAATGGAGAAACCCCAACCTACACATCGTTCTTATTACATACAAAATTATTGAATTCAAAATAATTTCATATGCAACAGTATTATATTATTTCAGTTTCAAATTTAATTATTTAGTGAAGTTGAATATGTAACATAATAATCCACATG
Organism: Periplaneta americana; assembly: GCF_040183065.1. Lineage (NCBI taxonomy): Eukaryota > Metazoa > Arthropoda > Insecta > Blattodea > Blattidae > Periplaneta > Periplaneta americana. Next base: position 182,360,765 of record NC_091117.1, on the reverse strand, counting down.
TCTATTTATTTTTATTACGTGATGAATTGATACTGACTGGTACATAGCTGCGTGTATTTAGAACTGTTTTACAATTACAACTTCAGTCTATTATGTTTTCCCTATTCAATACTTAACTTTTTAAAAACTATCTTTTATTGTGAGGGAATTGATTATTTTTATGTTCTGTATATTTGAACTTCAAAAGAGCAAGCTTACCCTACTTCGATATAAATTATACCTCTGAGTTTCAAAGTGGTAGGCTGTGGCAATGAATGGCGCGAAGTTCATGTTTGCTGTACCATATAATTGACCAAGTTCGCACTGCTATCTTGCTAAGGCTTACCACTGGCTGTTACATACAATCCAACCATTTTCGTCTACTTCATATATTCCTAAATTATACTCTGCTGATCTTTCTACATTTGAAAAAAAAGTTCTCCGTGCTCTTTTGAAAAAAAAATTATGGTTTATTTAACGACACTCGCAACTGCAGAGGTTATATCAGCGTCGCTGTGTGCCAGAATTTTGTCCCGCAGGAGTTCTTTTACATGCCAGTAAATCTATTGACATGAGCCTGTCACATTTAAACACACTTAAATGCCATCGACCTCGGCTGGGATCGAACCCGCAACCTCGGGCATAGAAGGCCAGTGCTATACCAACTATGCTACCGAGGGCGACAATACTCTTTTGAGAACCATTGCTTGTTTCCATTTTAATATAGTACTGGGTAATGTTCGGTACCGAATTTTGTGTTGTATGCTCATTAGTGATGTCATGTAGTATTGAAAAGATAGTGAAGAGTTGTATTGATTGATAAAGAAATAAATAGGGCTCTAAAATTTACGAATACTATTAATGTGAAAACAATATTGTTTTCCCTATTGGCATTCTTTCAGTGAAGTTTCAGAATTGCAATTTTCCAAGCAATCACTGCCACTACCTGTTACAAATAACTGTGCTGTATATTACATTTGAAACAACCCTGTTCCTCCTCCAGTATTCATTTTCTAGCATATTCACCTCAGCAAAATCTAGTAAATCTTTTCTTGCAAGCACTAGAAAATCAGTATTTTATATTGTTTACTGCAATCTATCCAAAAACCAGTAATTGAAAGATATGTAATAAAAATTATAAATTGAAAATGATAAGCAATCTATTTTCCCGCCAATTACACTGAATACCCTTGCCTCACTCAGAAATATACACTTCCCCCCCTCCCAATCTCAGACGTCTTTGCTATACATATGTAAAATCAGTGTTCATTTCATCATACAGGAGATAAATTGCTTCCACAAGATGAATTGGAAGAAGATGATAGTCCATTTCCAACTCTGGAAGAAGTGGAAGCAATGGCTGCAGAGCCAGTTTATGCCAGTAAGAGAAAAGTGACGCTTTCACAGCTGATCGCACCTGATGGAGAGAATAATCAAAACACAGATACTTTTGATAGCTTAGATCCATTTGTTGGTAATTCAATACAGCCGTTGTATATGCTGAAAGAAGATGGAAGTGTAATTGGTAAGTCTTTATAAGCTACATCTTATTTTAGAATTGAATTTTTCATGCAGTATTCATTCAAATGATTCGCAAGATACATTGAAACTGCTGATTATTCTGTAACAAATTATTCTTGCAAAGTAGTTTAATCTTTAATTTACTGAATTGTTGATTTAGCAGATATTTGAGAATTACTAAATGCGTTATTTAAATTAACAATATAGTGTACAGTACTGTAAATTGCATCATCCGAAGAATGTGTGTCTCAGCATAGATGTGAGATTAATTTATGCATGTTCTTGGTTAAATTGGGTTACTCAATGTGCCACATGATTGATTGGTGTACTGTTGCTGTGCGTACAAAAGCCGCTGTGTGGGCAAACCACATTAGACTGAGCCCTTCTTATATGACTTGCATCATATTGGATACCTGTTTTCCTTTAAACATCACAGTTTTTAATTGTGTATTACTTTAAAATTAATTTCTCACATATTTTATTTAGTTAGTGTTTTGATTGCTGTAATTCCTCTCCATTTTATACATACTGTATGTTTTTCTTGGTATTGCCATAAGAAATCTATATATAAAAACAATGAAGAAATAACTTAATCAAAATATGAACTGTTCCTCGTGCCTCATGAGTGGGACCTGATGGAATCCCATCTATGACGCAGTCTGAAAGGTCCCATTCTCTAATGAGATTTGGAAAAATCAGCATTTAGTTTTATTACTCTGATTATTCAGAGTGTCTGGGATTAATACTACCGTTAAGAAAGATTTATAATTCAACAACCAACAAATTTATCCAAATGTCGTTTGCTGCAAAAGAAAGAGAAACTCGCCAAGTTTTTATGGTGATCAATAAATTTCCACATGTGCACCTCGTGTGGTTCAGCAGATGCATCAACGCAGAAAAGTCAGCAACAATAAATGAAATAATAGTGTCACTAACATAAAACTTAACAACAATTGAAGCCACTAGCGTAGCTCAGTCAGCTGAGGTGCTTACCTGCCAATCCGGAGTTGTGCTCAGAGCAGGAGCTTGAGCTGATTGGGTTTTTTCCGAAGTTTTCTCCAACTGTAAGGGAATGTCTCGCCCTTATCTCGCCAAATACCATCTCACTATTACCAATTCCATCAATGCTAAATAACCTAGTATAGTGGGACCATCGGATCTGTGCCCCAGTAAGATATGCGAACTGAACCCTAATTCCTCCTCAGCCTCTGTAATTCATTTCCCTCCTTGCATTCCTATCTCTCTCTTTTCTATCTCCCTCCCTTTCTCTCCCCCACTATTCACAATTTTGAACCTTCTTCAGTTTATTTGCACTTGCAGTCCAGTGTTGTCAACTCAACATCTATACTGTAGCACGGAGTGGTGAAAAAAATATTATTAAGCAAGTAATAGCATTTTTCGAGCATTTTTCGATGAAGAGAAACAAACAGGTCACTATCTGTTTCCTCTAAATCAGGCAACGAAAAGAGCAGCTGCGATCACAGATGAGGCTTATTTTATTTCAATTGATTACGTATTAAAATTACTTACTTAACTAATACTGATATAATACAACATTTTTATGTAATTTATAAAGGCGGGTCAGAGCGCCTAATAAAGAAAATCAGGTGAGAGGGAGTCTGTGCAGGAGATGAAAAGCTAGAATCACCAGGGAGGAAAAGACCAAGGGAATCTTTAATTCTTGTAGATGATATGGAGCAATGTATTTTAAGAAGAAAGATACAAGAATTTTATACCATGCAGAAAGAAGTTCCGACTTTGAAGAAATTATTGAAGGTTGCGAGGAAAGCAATAAATTTCTAAGGTGGGAAAGAAACGTTACAGATTAATAGAAGAGGAAGTAGCTAGATTTGTTATCAACTTGGGTGAAGACAGCAGCAGCAGCAATAGTAGTGACTCAGATTCAGATATGTCCGGGATATGCCCTCTGTAATTTCATGCATAATACAAGTCTTGGTCTTTTGTAAATATGTAAATTATTTTCATAAGAATAAATTAGAACTCCTGCACATTATCAGTATGTTATGTTTTATAAGATCGTAGTATGTATTAACTTAGCCCGGATGAGAAAGAAAGAGGGTACATGACTGTGTGTTCATTCATTCCTACAATTTTATAATTTTATTAGGCCTTCAAGATCACGTTCCAAACCTAACAAAATAAGATAATAAGGTGAAGAAAAAGTATTTATGACGAAAACATTTCTTTTTAGAAACGAAATAGATTCCCTTCACGTAAATTCCATTTAACCAACAAATATCCACTGTAATCATATAATTATCTCCAATTAATCGCAGAAGTCAGTCAGTGTCATTAGACCTACTTAAATTAAATTATGAATAAGTAATAATTAACCTCACATTACTAATAAGCAATATTCAAGAGACATGACATTGGTTGGCAGACGTTTGATGTGGTGGGAGGAAAGCTGGTGGAATGGAGTGAGTAGAGGCGTTAACTTTTCCAAGAACGACGACAGCGCTGAAGGGGCAGAGATCCGATGATCCGACAATATTTGATACAGCATCATTAAATAACTAACTAAAAATACAACAATTGAACATCTAGTGGAAATCATGAGGAATGAAATTTTGGTATTGCCACCATCAAAAACTTGACAAGCTCCTCTGTCCTCTGCAGCAAACAGCATTTAGATAAATTTCTTAGTTACCGAGTTATAAAATTTCCTTATTGATAGTGTTCATCTCAGACACCGTGAATAATGGGTGTCGAAGATATGGGCAAAGAGAAAATGCGGTACTGCATGACTCATGCATAAAAACAAGATTTCATTCCCATACGCATTATTATGAATTAGTAACAAGTCAACAAGTTGACTTCTGCTACTTGTTAAAAGCAATATATTAATTATTCTTCTGTCACATGTGAATTTAGTATATTATGCATAAAAAAAATGAGACGTTATTACACTGTACAATCTATATACTATATGGCGAAGTGCATCAACATTGATTAAAAACGCAGTAATAATAGATTACGAAACGATGGTTAAACAGTAGCCGTGGTTAAAATGTAATTTATGTGCACCATTCATAATCACCGATTACTAAAACATGGCTAGCTGACACCTCATTTAACCAGAGTAAAGTCTATGATGGTACATTGTTTCTACAAAATGACTAAAGGAAAGCATCCATACCGCTGCAAAGATAATAGTCAACGTCTAAAAACGACTGCGCTCACTATGTTCTACATCGAAATGAACGTATCCTACATTTTCGCGTTGCATTTGTTTGCCTTTGGGTGCTGTTATATTTGTGAGTTCCATTTCTTTGTTTTTCAGTACTTTTAGGTTAAAATCGTACAAAATGGAAAATTGAATCCAAAAATGATTATATACCAATGTTAGGTTGAAGTATCGATAGACTTAATTACTAGATTTAAATGTAGGCCTATTATATAAAAAAGATGGAATATCCATAAAGGAAAAGGATGCAGAAAATTGGTAGGAATGTGTATACGATCTTGGACTACACCAGGGAATTGTGCATTATCCTAAGATCCATCCATAACCTCTCTTTGTTCAGCCAGTGACATAGAGAAAGAGATACTGGTATTCGAGTATTCCCTCTTAAAATACAGAAAATAATAGTTACATAGAATCGTAATATAAGCAGCCGATCCGTAGGAGAAATATGATTGTTCTTGTGTTATTTCAATTGATCCATTTGTAGATTTTGATAAACGAAATCCCTCCTGAAATTTTCTGTCACCTAATTGCTCGCAAGAATTCTCTCTTTCCACTAAATAACCTTCACGCTCATGCTCTATCCAAGTAATTCAAGTACTGCACAATAATAATCTTCTTCGAAATAATCACCTGTGGTTATGGCCGCCATTTTGCTTTACTTGCTCTACTAATCGCTGGTTATCTCCTTTAACCGCTCATATTTGGCCGGTTAGAGATTACTGTGGTTAACTTCCTATTTAAGTCGTAACCGAGGTCGATCCACCGTAAAAATGCTTAATCGGGGATTAGGTCACAATTTTAACCGATGGTTACACTAACCGACGTTGATGCACGTGGGCAATAATGTTTTATTACATTCTATGTTAATGATTTTATTAGGTTAAAATTATTTTATATTCCTTGCTGCCTTCCTCCTTACATTTTGTCTAAGGTCTTGCAAGGTTTAGAGCCATCCCTGATTGTAATGGAGTGACACAATAACATAATTATGCGTAGTTACTCAAATTATCTTGTCTAAAAGTTGTACAGAGTGTCTTTGTTAATGTGCATTTTTATTCTCAAGATACTCCTCCTGAAGTATATGAGGCTTTGAAGAATTTTGGCCATGAAGCATTCCGGCCAGGCCAGGAAGAGGCTGTAATGCGCATCCTATCAGGGCTATCGACTCTTGTTACCCTATCCACCGGGGCGGGCAAGAGTCTCTGTTATCAGCTTCCAGCTTACATGTTTGCTAAGCAGACCAACTGCATCACTCTCGTTGTCTCTCCTCTAGTGTCACTGATGGAAGATCAGGTTTGTTCATTTCGCGTTACACTTGATGAAAATTCTGTAGTCATTTTAAACATATTTTTACATTGTTTAGTTTTCAGTTAAATACTATTTTGTTTTTCAGATTTCTTTGTTACTTATCTAAACATTTCTTTCTCATGCATGTAATTAGAGGGATTTTTATTAGTACTGAATGTTACAAAAACTGTTCAAGCAGATTTATAGGCTTCCCATTTCTGAGTTTACTTGACTATTATTTTGTTTTATTCGTTACTTAAATCAATATCTCGTATAAAGTGGAGCTCTGATTAGCGTCAAAATTCTACTTGTATTTTGGCCTTTTAATAGGCCGGTTAATGTCCTTGTTTGAACTCTATTTAAAGATAGTTTATTCTGTTTGTTCATGACTGACCTATCTATCATATTGTGGATTTCTGTTATGTCTTTCCAGAGTTGCCTGTGTTCGGCAGTTAACCACTTCTTCCTTTCCATTTTGGCACTGTACAATGAATTCCAAAAAAAAAAAAAAAGGTTCTCTTACATTCTATTAGTAACCTAGATGTTTTAACTACTATGAGCTACAGGTATGTCTGGTTGTCGGAACAGATACAGATACTGTTTGATGCTGGCATAGGCTGAATTTCGTTTGCAGAGGTTAAGATTGCCTAGATTTCAACCCAAAAACTGTAGCATATTTGCCCAGGGAATCAATAGGATTCTTTCCTGAAGCTTATCCATAGAAATCAGCCCCTGTTCCCTCCCGTATTCTGGACTTGCTTGTGTACCAGATGAACAATAGGTCGACATCCTTGGCATACCCTCCACCGTCAAATGCAATGACAGAGAATATGTCAGTGCTTCAAGGACACTGAGAGGGATGATGCATATGATCCCAGTAATTCCTAGACAAAATAGTCTTTGAATTATTGAGAATCCTTTTGGTTTTCTATTTTAACTTGCTTATACTCTTGGCTCCATAAATAAAGAACCCTGACCCTTACCACTTCTACACAGATGACAGTGATTGACAGACCAGTTAGGGGAAGTTGTCGTGCTAAAACTTTCAGCTGTTGCCACGTTTGCTCCTGGCTGGACTCTTTCAGTGTATTTTCTTTTACAACCGATTGGCTGGTTGTGGCTGTGGAGGCACTTGACTATTATTATAGTTTATCCACAGCCAAAAGAAATTAAACATCGTAAATTCACTATCTTACTGCTGACAACCACAACACGCTGTTACTAAGACACACTGAAACCGTAATGCAGTGGCAGGAATATTCTTTCGAAAATGGAAAATTCACAACACAGCATTCTCAGTGGCATCCTGGCGGTATCTTTGTTCACAGTTTCACTAATTGGGGAAGCATGTCAGTCAGATTTATGGCTTTCTGAACCCAACCCTGCAACGAAGGTTCTTTACTTGTGAAACCAAAAGTACCAGCTCAGTCTATGATCCAGTTTAACTCCTAGATACTTAACCGAACTAGAACATGCTGTTTTTCCTATAAAGATTTGGCTTAAGAAAACCTGTCAGGATTGTACAAAAATGGAAACGTAATTCTTCGAATACACTTTCAAACTATCTGAAAATATAAAGGGCCTATAATGTATTTGATTGAAGAAATAATACTGAAAATGAACTTACAGAACATTCCCTTAGTTTTGTTGCTTCAAATTTTATTTTGTTGTTTTAAGCCGCCCATTAAACATCTTGTCCACCATTAATATCACTCCTGTCAATGCTTTAGATCAAACCTGAGTCCTCGGAATGATAAGGCCGAGTTCGTGGAATGACCTGGCAGAGGGGCAAAAAGACTAATTTTTCTTACTGCTAAGTAAATACAGTGTCACATACAAGAAAGGAGAGAGATTTCATCATAAATACTTTTCATTCCAAGTTTACTGGTAAGCACAGTTTCATTTAATGTTGTAAATTACATATACAGTACCTGCGGTGCCAACTTCAGTTGCTCCGTGTGCAGAATACAGCTTCAGCCAATTGCCACCAGTTGAGTTTCACAACAGTTGACCAACTCACATTACTAACTAGTTGAGCCGTGTGTGGATGGCCTAACTTGTGCCTGTTCACTAGAGGTCTGCTGGGCCGAAATTCATAGGCCCGCCCAGTCTGACTCAAGCTGAAACAGACTCAAACCCAACCTGCAACCTGAGATTAGCTTACAATTATCAACCTGAGCCCGACCCAAAACCTGAAAACTAGCAGATAAAGCAGAAGCCAGAGGCACAGGGGTCAGGAACAGCTGCGAGAGAGATCACTTCAGTAGGAGCATGAGAAAGAGTAATTGACCAGTCTCCAGGTAAAACAAATGAACAATGATCTGTGTCTAAGACACAGTAGATAGGAGACAAATACTGTTACAAAGTACAAAGTCGAACTAAACAATAACTTACGATACCGATAGTCTACTGTTCTGGATGGGTACTAGGTGGACATCTAATCGTGCACGCATTAAAATCTTCGTATTTTTTAAATCAATATATAATTCGCGGAAAGAAAAATAAAAAAAAAAATAATTTCTTTAAGACCCGAGCCCAGCCCAAAACCAACAAGCATAAGTGAATTTCAACCCACGGGCTTGACTCGAACTCATGCAGGCCTCTATACTGTTCATTCTTTAATTTAACTTAAAAGTTGCATCAGTCGCAGTATGGTTTTGTAAAAATTGACATCCCCTCATATCGTATTATGTACTGCTTACAGAATTCTGTATGCCTATAAGGATCATCTTCATTTAGGCATTGAAGTAAAGTAGGTTTTGCTGCATCCTTTGTAGGCTTGTTCGGAGTATGTAATACTCTGGGACGTTTTTTGTGTTGATGTTATAGGTGACGTGCTACAATGTCAAAATTATCTTGTATATTAACAGAATAGGCTTACCTGAATGAAGAAGATTCGCTACCAACCCATTCTGTTCAAACCTTCTGTTAAACTTATCAAGCCCCCATGTGGTGACCAGGTAGTAGAATAGTCCCACCGTGAATTCATATGCATTGCAAGAAGTGATCAAATGAACATCCAGTGCCTGGGGGTATATCTAGGCTACTCTGTCTGTGGGAGACACAAATACACAGACCTGGTCCCCCAGGTTGGGGTTTGAGCATGAGGCTAACGACCTCACCTCGTAAAAAACATATTGTTGCGAGATCTCAAGAAACTATAACCAGATTGCCTCAAGACGGAAAAGCAAATGATAAGACCAGTGGTGGCATATGCCTCTGAAACCTGGATTTTACTAGGTCTGATGAAGGAAGATTGGGTGTATTTCGGAGAAGAATTCTTAGATGCATTTTTGGGGCTGTGGAAAAAGGAGGTCAATGGAGAAGACAGTATAATTTTTAATTATATCAGTTGTACAAGGACTAATTACATTATAAATTAACACACACAAAGTCAAAATGGAGCCCTCACTTTTATATTTGTAATTAATAGAGCCTGGATGTTTAGGAATTTATTTTGGTAAAAATAGACAGGCACAGAGGCACTAAAAATAGGCAGTAAATAGGCATTTATTATTCATGGAAACAGACAATAGACAAATACTTAATAAACTATCCCATACACTGAGGGTTACACTGTTCAACATCTTTGTTAAGTGACATAAAAGATGGAATCGGTAGGGGAGAAAAGTTTACGACTTCCTGGAACCATATGTAGCCTATTGCTGGAGAATAAGATTCTCAGCAAATATTAGTGTGAGATGAATATATATTTTTAATGTGTACAACTGTTCTTTTTTGTTTTCTGATATAATCTATGTGCAGTTTATTTTAAATGCATTAAAAATATAGGAAATGTACAATAACGACGTAAAAAAAAAGGCATTTAACCTTGAAATAGGAAAAAAAAAAAAAGCTAAGTTCATCAGACTTAATAGTCACAAATGAGCAGATCACATAATACAAATGAATAATGACAGAATTACAAGAATTTTTAAAACAAAACCAGATGGCAAAACAGGAGTAGGAAGGCCTAAATTGAGATGGGAGGACAGTATCTGCCGAGACACTAAACTGCTTGGAGAAAGGAATAAGGAGAGGGTAAGGCTCTTATTAGGGAGGAATGAAAGAAGCTTCTGGGGAAGGCCATTCCTCCCTGGGCTATCGAGCCGATGATGATGATCATGATGGTATCTTGTCAAGTTAGGGGTATGACATTTGGAAAACATTTCACAAATAACTCATCATCATGACTGTATTATTGTGACTATGTTTCCATCAGTTGACAAATACAAAAACACGCTCTTCCATAGATACCATCCTATTCATTATACACTTGTTCACTAATCCAGCTTGACGAGTGCTTCTTATTACTACCACTCAGAATAACATAAACTCAAATAGCTATTGCTCTAATCAAGTAGCTACTATGCTGGTCAATGAAGAGGTGAATAACTGTTAGTGTCGACTGACTTATGGGCCACTCAGTAGATGCTAAGCACTGGCCCTCATGAGAAGAAAGGGTCCCTAAATTTCTGACATAAATCTTATGTAGTGCATTTTTCTTTTTCTCACTTTTTATTGCATTCTAAAACTGGTATACGTAAGTTTGCAAATATATGGAAGTGTCAGATTGAATATGTCTACTTATTAAAGGGCCCTCAAAAGATGAAATATGACAGTGGGAAGGCATATACTACTGGTTGTAACTATGAATTGATCAATGCAAAATAATGACCAACATCTCCCAACAATATTAGTCTACAAAAATGTATAATGCAATTTTTTAAGACCTTTAAAGTCTCACAAGGCATATGGATAATGAGATGAGATACTTTCCCACTGGGATATCTGTTCCTGAAATAGAAAACTTGAAGGGATAAAGAACATTTAACCTGTAATTTTGCATGGACTCTCTCAGCTATGGCTACTTGAAATGAAAAAATAAAGTTTCTTCTTTGTGTAGGTAACTGGAGTTGCATCATGTCTGCGAGCTGCATGCTTGCACACCAATCAGACACAACAGCAGCGCCAAACAGTGATGGACCTAGCCAAGTCCGGGAAATTGGATGTTTTACTTGTCTCCCCAGAGGCAGTTGTTTCTGGCGAAAGGACCACAGGATTTGGCAGTGTGTTGAAAGAGCTACCTGGCATTGCATTTGCTTGCATTGATGAAGCACACTGTGTTTCTCAGTGGTCACATAATTTCCGCCCTTCATATCTGGTGATATGTAAAGTAAGTATTTGTTGGCTACATACGTAAGTGTTCTGCCCATGAGCAGGTCTTTTGCTGCAAACGTAGCATTCTCCAATATTTCCTATTTTCTGATTTCCTCCTAGTTTCTGTATATGATCCACATATCTTAACGTCGTCTATCATCCAATATCTGCTTCTGCCCCGAACTCTGTTCCCGTTCACCATTCCTTCCATTGCATCCTTCAGTAGGCAGTTTCTTCTCAGCCAGTGACCCAACCAATTCCTTTTTCTTTTTCTGATTAGTTTATAAGGTCGAAATAGTAATAAGTTCTATTAAATATAATATTTGTGCCACAGATAGTTTAAGAGGTGTTTTACTTGGTATGTAAAGCCACCGGTGTGGCTCAGTTGGTTAAGGCGCTTACTTGCCAGTGTGAAGTTGCGCTCGGGCGCAGGTTCGATCCCCACTTGGGCTGATTACCTGGTTGAGTTTTTTCCGAGGTTTTCCCCAACCGTAAGGTGAATGCCAGGTAATCTATGGCAAATTCTCAGCCTCATCTCGCCAAATACCATCTTGCTATCACCAATCTCATTGACGCTAAATAACCTAGTAGTTGATACAGCGTTGTTAAATAACCAACTGAAAAAATTACTTGTTATGTAAAATTTGTTTAATCTTTTTCATATCTGTAATCCTCTAGCTTTCGTTGTGACATTCTTGATTACAGGTCTTGCTCTGAAAAGAATAATTTTTATTTGCAATTTTATTATTATTATTATTATTATTATTATTATTATTATTATTATTATAAATGTTACAGATTGCTGAAATTATTTGGTCTGGAATGTGCTTACTAACCAGAAGTTTTAACAAAATCAATGAAAACCAACTGGGATCTCGTTACAAAATTCTCTCTTCCCCCCTCGACCCTCCTGTTAAGCTTTGAGTGTAAAATATTTGTTGCAGTAGGAGTGATATTTTTTGGAAACTATTCTGTTCTTCAATAAGTATTCCCTGGTAATATCTGTAAAGTTCCTTTTTTTTTTTTTTTTTTTTTTTTTTTTTTTTTTTTTTTTTTTTTTTTTTTAAAGTTGCATATATTTCATATCTTTAGTTGGGTAGACTAATCCTTCTGTAATTATTAGAATTCTTTTCATCTCCCCTTCTTGCATATAAGCATAAGTATTGCTTTCAGCCAACTTTATGGTGGAGGTTTTCCTCTGGACTGAAAGGATCTAAAGGGTGGTATTAGATTTACCAGTTCAATTGATATAAAGTAATTAACATTTCTAATTGTCTGCTTTTGTCTTGGAAGGAATTGATATATCTTTATATCATATTTTTGCAGGTGCTACGGGAGAAACTGGGAGTGAGAACTGTGTTAGGCCTAACGGCTACAGCCACAAAGACAACGTGTAGCAGCATTGTGACTCACTTAAACATTCCAGATGGAGAGAAAGGTGTGATCAAAGATGTGCCATTACCTACCAACTTGGTGCTTTCAGCATCTCGTGATGAGCTAAAGGATCAAGCATTGATTTCATTATTGCAGAAAGAAAGGTTTAAGTCATGTGACTCTATCATTATCTACTGCACACGACGTGATGTGTGTGAGAAACTTGCCTCTCTTATCAGGACTTACCTTCAGGTATGGATATTATGTAGAATTTAAGATTAAATTATTGGAAACTAAGTGCCCAATTGTTAATTACTAGAGCCCGGATATTAGGCAAAATGCCTTTTTTAAACTGAGTGTATGTATGAAGGAACTATTAGAGATAAACACGTTTCCACACATTTAGTGACGATAGGCCCAATTTTTTTTTTTTTTTTTTCAAGGTTAAATGCCTTTTTTTACGTCGTTATTGTACATTTCCTATATTTTTAATGCATTTAAAATAAACTGCACATAGATTATATCAGAAAACAAAAAAGAACAGTTGTACACATTAAAAATATATATTCATCTCACACTAATATTTGCTGAGAATCTTATTCTCCAGCAATAGGCTACATATGGTTCCAAGAAGTCGTAAACTTTTCTCCCCTACCGATTCCATCTTTTATGTCACTTAACAAAGATGTTGAACAGTGTAACCCTCAGTGTATGGGATAGTTTATTAAGTATTTGTCTATTGTCTGTTTCCATGAATAATAAATGCCTATTTCACTGCCTATTTTTAGTGCCTCTGTGCCTGTCTATTTTTACCAAAATAAATTCCTAAACATCCAGGCTCTATTAATTACAAATATAAAAGTGAGGGCTCCATTTTGACTTTGTGTGTGTTAATTTATAATGTAATTAGTCTGTTGCATTGTAAATGTGTTTGAGTGGACTTTCAGCAACAGAGGCCAACCTTGAGATTCTCCAATCAATCTTCTTAATGTATCCAGCTGTTTACTGACAACATAAAGTCTACTATAGTCCACTGTAGTCTTTTCAGTTCTTGTTTTTCATGAGAAATAAAGAGTATTTTGATCAGTGTTCATTATAGATGCTGTTGCTAGTAGCCAGAGTTGGGGTGTAGTCAATATATACTGCAGGGCTGTGTCTTCTGCAACTGGTACTGATGATTTTAATTTACTCCTTTTGTGGTTTATGGATGGACAGTATAGAAGAATGTGTTCCAGATCTTCATCATGATTATTACATCACAGACAAGTAGGATTATCAGAAATGTGAAATCGGTGTAGGTACAATTGTGTGACAATGTGACCTGTTCTGGCTCTTGTTAAAAATGTTTGAACATGTCTGGGCAAGTTTTTGTACTTTTCTAGGTCATTTGGTTTCTTTTGAAATTTTTCCTTTGTCAGAAGAGAGCCAATTGTTGATTCATAGGTTTATAAAATGAGACTTTACTGAAGCAAAAGCACTGGATAGAGATATCTCTTGAAGAGGTCTTGGTTGAAAATATGTTGCCTGTTTTGCAATATTGTCGACTTTCTCGTTTCCAGGTATGCCACAGTGTCTAGGTATCCATTGAAATGTTATTTCCTTTTGGAGTTTTTTTAGTTTACTTAGTTAGGGTAGGTAGAAGAAAAGTACAAAAGCAAAGAATAACTTTCACGTGATGGGACAAATGTACATTTCCTGGCCACTACTGAACACAAAACAAGTATACTGAGGCTGTGGAAAACAGATTTGTGTACCTACTGCATTCCTTAAAGAGCACTTACAGGGTGATCCACGAGGATTTACCGTCCCTTATGGAGCTTATTTCCGAAGACATTTTGAGCAAAAAAGTCATATAAACATTTGTCCTAATCTCAATATTTTCAAAGTTACATTAATTTGTGTGTGGATAAGCTTCAGGGCTTCTACCGCGTTGTCTTGGTGTTATTGGCTGACGTTTCGACCGCTGTGTTGTGGTCATCTTCAGAGCAGTTGTTGGATAAGGAAATAGTCTGCCAGCTATTATATATATATATAGTAGTCTCGATGGGGGGAGTACTTGCTGTGATAGTGATAGTACTCTCCCCATCGAGACTACTATATATATAAGAGCTGGCAGACTATTTCCTTATCCAACAACTGCTCTGAAGATGACCACAACACAGCAGTCGAAATGTCAGCCAATAACACCAAGACAATGTGGTAGAAGCCCTGAAGCTTATCCACACACCATGTACACCAGCCGTGGAAGCCTACACGAACACTTACATTAATTTGTACTTGTTAGTAAAATACCTTTTTTCTTTAGTTTTAAGGGTAAAAAAAATATTACAAATAGATAATGAAGTATTCAGAAGTATCATTTCTTTAATTGGGTAGTGTTCTGAAGCTAAACATGTGTTGCTGATTGTTTTGCACAGATTTTTTTTCAATTTTTTAATTAAAAATGACATCATTCTTACGCACTTATCAAAAAATTGTTACAAATCATACGATTTTAAGAACATAATTCTTTACAGTTTAATTATGCATCCTAATGTACAGTCTTAAAGAATTTACAAAAGTGGCGTGATTTGTAACGATTGTTGTGATAAGTGCGTAAGAAAATGTAATTTTGTAGTTAAAAATGGAAAAAAAAATTCTGTACAAAGCAACTATTGAATTCACAACACATTTTTAGCTTCAGAATACTATACTAGACGGCAATTGGGAAGGCGGTTGTCTGCTTGCGTTTGCGTCGAGAGAGACAGATAGAGAGAGCAAGGCAGCGTACAACATTGCCACATCATACTTCACGTGCACGTGTAATACAAATAGCGCAGGAGAGAATTTAAATTATCAGAAGACAATAATGACCTTAGCCGTTGATTACTATAACCGTGGCATCAAACATAAACTCTTTCCTTGACTAATAATATTCTTTGCACGGTTTTCAATCCCACACCACATGCTTCTGCAGTCGTTTCTTGCGCATTGGCAATGTTGCAGTCAGTATCAAGATGGCCGGCAGCGTTCTGCTCGTCAACGTTTTTAAAATAATTATACACCTTAAAAACTATTTTCCGCGCCTGCCTTTGCAGTATTTGTCTTTTCACAGTCTCTTCTTCCATTTATTTATTTTACACACACAGTAAATGTTAGTTTTACTTATTTAGTGTATTGAAACACTCACACGTGAACAAACGAACTCTGGAAGTACTTGTTATAGACTGATTCCGATTGGTTCTACTGTACAAGCTTGTGACGTCACATGCCAAAAATGCTAAGGCCGTTTAGTTTAGCTAATTAAAGAAATGATATTCCTGAATAGTTCATTCTTCAGCTGTAATACTCTTTTGCCCTTAAAATTCAAGAATAATGGTATTTTACAAACAACTTCAAATTAGTGTAATTCTGAAAATATTGAGATTAGGACAAATGTTTATATGACTTTTTTGCTCAGAATGTCTTCGGAAATAAGCTCCGTAAGGGATGGTAAATCCTCTTGAATCAGCCTGTATGTCTCATTGGCTTGCATTGACAGACCTTCAGAACATAAGGCATAGTTAAGGCCCATTCACAATGAAAATTAAACATAAACATAACGTAAGCATAAAACCTTGTGTCTATGTTATTTAATGAAAGCATTCACAATGAATTACATAAGCATAAACTTAATCTTAATCATAAGACATTAACATGAAAGTTTGCAAACTCCAAACTTTCATGCTTATGTTTATGCGATTTGGAAACAGCACACAAGCGGAAAGCGTGTTTTCAGTTTTTGTTTAACATCTCATGGGCTTTGCCTACAGGCAATATTTGATCTATTGGCCGTGATGATAGCTAGGCGCGCAACATGGAATCATATGACGAAAAGTGGATTATTTTACATCTCCGTTTCTTTGATTTCAAGTATTGAAAGCCATATACTGATGTCATTGTAGTTATTAGAAACATAAATTGAATAGCTACATCGTCAGTCATTGTGCAATTCTCCATTTTTATGTAATAGATTTTGTAGTTTTGTTGATTCGGTATGTTTGTTTCCACACACGTGTTATGTTTACGTTATGTTTAATTTTCATTGTGAATGGGCCTTGGCTACTTAAGTTTGTGGCATATGTTTATGTACTTATGTTAATGTTTACGTTATGTTTAATTTTCATTGTGAATGGGCCTTTATATTTGAGACTAAAGGCCTATTCACAATGAAAATTAAACATAACGTAAACATAACACGTGTGTGGAAACAAACATACCGAATCAACAAAACTACAGAATCTATTACATAAAAATGGAGAATTGCACAATGACTGACGATGTAGCTATTCAATTTATGTTTCTAATAACTACAATGGCATCAGTATATGGCTTTCAATATTTGAAATCAAAGAAACGGAGATGTAAAAAATGATGGTGGATTCATCCATTGAATCAGAGAAGAATACAACAGAAGTTTATGCTTATGTAATTCATTGTGAATGCTTTCATTAAATAACATGGACACAAGGTTTTATGCCTACGTTATGTTTATGTTTAATTTTCATTGTGAATGGGCCTTAAGCATGAATGTAGAGAACTTAAAGAAATATATGGTGGTTATGTGCAACCAAGATAACAATGAAAAGTAGAGTGTTGAGCTTTGAGTGTTAATATCGTTATGATGATCAATAAAACTAAAACTCATATTTTTCAGTGTATAGAATGTTCATCTTATTTGCCTATTCTTTCATTTTTACTGCCTATTTCTCACATTTAAAATGCCTTTTTGCCTGCCATTTTTTGCCAAAATAAATGCCTGAACTTCTGGGCTCTAATAATAAGTTGTGTGTCATCTGAAAGACACTCACTTTTTATATTCACTTTTCAGGATCGCAGCAGACCTGAGGGCAATAGAAAATCTCGCAGGTTGTCATGGAATGCAGAGCCTTACCATGCTGGTCTCAGTGCAGCACGTAGGAAACAAGTTCAGAGAGCTTTCATGTCAGGTATGTATTATCTTTATCACTTCGATCGAAACTACTGCTTGACTTCGCCATTTGCACTCTTGATTTGAGCTTCAGGTAATATAGTAATAATTCATTTTTCTTGGTATTATTGTGTCTCCAACCATAATTTTATCAATTCTCCACTATTACCTTCCCCTGAGAAAATGGCTTGCCAGACAACATGGTGAAGGCGTAGACTCTTATGTCAGCCACTTCGGTAGAGAGCCGATTGGATATTTTTCTCTCACATTTAAGAATTACAGTTTAAAGACAATTTTCTGATAATTATATTACTGTTTGTATACTTCTGGAAAGAAGGCAGATCTTATAATTTTAAGACTCGTGAAAAATTGGAATGACTGGACTAGCTGTTCTTCTCTTTCAAAATATGTGTGTAGTGTGAATAGGTAAAAGAATGAATCTGCTTCTGATGTGAGGGGAAAGCTATTTTGTATTTCCTGCTTTCTCAACAAAAAAGTGATATCACATAAAGTCGAATCTATGTGCTACCATCATCATCTCCACCTTTCTAATGGGTAATAGTCCCAAAAAGAACTGTTGCAGTCTACAAAATGTTTCTTTATCCTGCTGGTCTGTATGTAATTCAAGACTACTCGAAGGATCCTTCACAGTCTAGCTGACAACCAGTCTGGCTGTGTGATTGGTGATTTTTGGTAAAACTAAACCTTTATGTAATTTCATGTAATGTTCACTTGCCTATACCTACTTTCTGTATCAGTTCACAGGAACCTAGAGCTGTACATAAACTTTAAGGTTTACCACAGTTATGACCCTATTGCAGCTGTGGCGAGAACGTGACTCACAGTGATAGCTGTGCATTTCGCTTGCTTCTAACCTCCGCCAACCCCCACCCTCTCACTCACTGGAGTCAAACTCTGTTCCATTTGTATTTGTCGCTGACCTGCGAGTGGCATATGTCTCTCTCGAAACCATGTACGAAAGTTCCAAGTAGGATGGGAGGACGCATTTTTTTGCTGTCAATATGATGAGAATATTAAATGTATGATTTGTTCACAAGTATTACGAGGAAAACGGTTGTATAACATAAAACGGCATTATACTACATGTTACTGATGAAACATTAAAAGGTTAAGTGTTATTGTTGTTATCATCATCATCATCATCATCATCTCTGTACGTCGACCCTTTTTCAGCAGATGTACGAATAATGCGGTTAGCTCTTCAATTTGAGCTCACTGATTTACTATGTGATGTCAAATGAAAGCTAGATGTAAGGACTTGACAAATGTTGAACTTTCAAATCTTTGCCAAAAAATAAATATCCGAAGCTTCGTTCTTTCACTTGCTCTGTTGAAGCCATGTTCACTACAACTTACGTTTGTGAAAAATTATTTTCAACATTTAAAATAGTAAAAACCAAATTTAGATCATGACTGACAGACAAATACCTTCGTGATCAACTACGACTGGCAGTAAGTGACATAATTCCTGATTTTGAAACTTTGTCACAGAGACATTCTGAAGACAGTTAATTTTAGGTTGTGATATTATTCATTTATTGTTCATTTCTTTCTTCGTTACACGTACTAAACATTAGTTTGTAGCCTTGTACTGTATAAAATTATATTTAAGTGCTTGACATAAGGAAAATGAAAATCCGTTAATAAGTCAGACATTTGCTTCACTTCCCCTTTGGGTGTCCGCCTCCCTCCATAGGTGCTATGCACGTTGCAGGTTACACAGTGGCTCAGCACACAATTACATTTTCGCCACCGCTGCCCTATTGGAATAGCTTTGATTCTCATCAAGTTATCTGATGTAGCCCTCTCTAAGACATATGTGTTTTCTTTATTATGTGTATCGTGTACTGTTTGAAGTAATGGTGGTGGTGGTGGTGGTAGATGCAGTGGCAGTGATGGCAGCGGTGGCATAGCTGAAGTGATGTGGTCAAAAATCATAATGATGACAATGATGATGGTAGTAATGGCTTGATGAAATTATAGCAGGTGAAATGATAGTATTCTAAGAAAACCTATTACAACGTAATCTTCATTCTACATATTCCATATGAACCCACTAATACTTGAACTCCAATATAGAAAGGCAATGCTTTAACGGTTTGGCCAGTAATATCATCCTTTCAAATCGTAGACCATATGTTCTGTTGTAAGTTCTCAGAGCAGCATTTTGATTGTTTCTATCTTTGTATGTATTTTAAGTTTCTTTAGGAATTGTACTCGAATTCATGCTAGCCATATGATCTTTCCCAGTTAATTTCACACCAGTAGCATAGTTTAGAATAGATTTAATTTTGTTTCTTATTTTGATGCAGGTCAACTTCGTATTGTGGTGGCTACCGTTGCGTTTGGGATGGGAATCAACAAGCAGAACATACGAGCTGTGATCCATTACAACATGCCTCGCAACTTTGAGAGCTATGTCCAGGAAGTTGGTCGTGCTGGCCGCGATGGACTTGAAGCACATTGCCACCTCTTTTTAGATTCAGAGGGCGGAGATCTGAATGAACTTCGTCGCCATATCTATGCCAACTCAGTAGACAGACACATAATTCGCAAACTCCTGCAGCGAGTATTTGTTCCTTGCAAATGTGTGCGGATTGCTGAGTTGCTTGAAGATGTAAATTTTAACGAGAATGTAGAAGAAAAGGAGACTGCACTGGGTGAAAGTGTTGCAGACAGAACACTAGATGTAGAAGGAAGCACAGAGGCGAAGTGTGTAAAGAACCGTGTGAGTTGTCCTGGCCATGAGGTTGCTTTTTCTGTGGATGAGACAGTGAAGGCACTGGACCTGCCAGAGGAGAATATATCTACAATGCTCTGTTACCTGGAGCTACACAAAAAGAGGTGGATCAAGGTCATGCCGCCAGTGTATACCATGTGCAAAATTGTAAGCTATAAGGGACCAAAGGCTCTCAAAGCAGCTGCCAAACTTGTAAGTTATGTTTTACAGAATACTTTCTTACTTTTAATGACATGATATTTTTCATTGATTTAAATAGGGGAAGTGAAAATTATGTCATTTACCAGTTATGTACTGACTGGAACTCATGTTGTAAAGTGCACAGCGATTAGCACTGTGAAAAAACCAAGGGTGCTATTCATAGACATTTTGCTAGCCCGCACTACGAGCATGCTAAACTAGCCCCGGCTATCGACTGGTTACTTGAACAGGATCCATATCATGTCATGTCGCTAACACTGGTTTATGAATGCGAAAAATGTTAGTTCGCTGATCATCCACCGGAAGCCCGTGCTAAGAATGTCTATGAATACGGCCCTAAAGCTTTAAATATTTCTAAATTTTTGCTGTTTTCTTTTTTACAAATCTTATAAACATATTTCTTGATATCCTAGCACTATAAACTATTGGCTATTCATGTAATAATTGTTACATAGTTAACATTATTTGAAGGGCTTTGCCATTGGACTAAAAAAATAGTTAATATTCCCTCTCAGCTCTTACAATCTTATTTTGCCAACGAATTTAAGTATGTTTATTATCAGGGAGCCAATAATATTTTATCACAGATACTTCAGTTTCGACAAACTAGTTTGTTACTTAAATCCCGATTGTAAGAATGTAGTTACATAGTCTGGCCTCGTTGAAAGGTATCAGTTTACCCAACCATGCTCTGTAGTCATCATGGGATCTCACAGATAGTTCGAGAAATTTAGTTTTTAGCTCTTATATAGTGGAAATCTATTTGTCATCAATAATTCAAGTCAGGTTGCAAGAGTATGTTATTATGGACAAACTGGTTAAGGGGTAGATTTTCTTGAAATATTTTTGGTCAAGTATTCACAAGTAAGAGAAAAAAAATTGTACTGTTTTTTTCCTTGCTCCTTATTCTCTTATATCAGAGAGTAATTTCACATAGAATAAAAATTAAAAATTAATTAACCGTGATGATGTTCGGGAAGAAGAAAATGATTACTAATCATGTTTATAATACAAACAGCATGTACATCAACAACACACATACATTTAAATAAATTACATTTTCACCAAATGAAATATGTTTCATGTCATCTATTTTTTTTTTTTTTTTTGCCATAGTGGACGAAATAGCCAGTGGACGAAAACATAATGGATGAAGCATGAAAATAGACAAATGTCAGTGGACGAAACATAGTGGACCAAAGGCCCTATAACTTTATAGTGTATTGAATGAAAATTTAGTGACACTACTGAGTATTATGAGTAAAACTATAAAATGAAGGAGGGAAGTAGGCTTAGTTTCATAATTGCATGTGTGTAGTTTTATTTTATGAAATAAAATCTACAGAAAATGAAATAAAAACAGTTCAAATGAATGTTTTTTTCTGCAACTTATATTACATATTTATAGCAAGACTGCATGCGTATTTATTGATTTAATACAGCATTATCTTCCAAGATCGTAATGTTAAGTAATTCGTGTCTTTTTATCATTGTTAAGATACATACTTTCACTCACTCAAAATGGAAAGAGTTTAAAATTGTGTTGACACTTTAATTTCCTCTGTACAGAGCCCACCATTAGCCATGGCTATTGCGTTAGACCAGAAGCGTGGAATATCACATGACTGCAGCAATAAAATTGAATTTCCAGTGGTGGATATTGCAGCAGCCATTGGCTGGGACAGTGGTATTGTCAAGAGACACCTCAAGAATCTTGAATGGAACAAAGGTTGGTGCATCACTAATTCATCTTTCAAGTTTACTGCATTAAGTTCCGAAAGAAAAACGAAGCTCTCTGCTGCATTAAATATACAGTACATTTACCTTTAATTTTTATATAACCATTTGTTAGTGAAATACCGTATTCACCTGCATAATGGACACCCCCTGCATAATGGATGCACCCCAATTTTTCGCGTTAAAATAAAAAAAAATTCCCCATATAATAGACGCATAGAGGAATATGAATCTGTGGCAAATGATAGCAATGATGCTGAACCTGACAGTGAATGAGGTAAGGTTAGTGTTAATAATAACAATGTTATTAGTTACGGTAATAATAACAATAAAGTGTCTTGTCTTATTGTCGCTGTATTCTTTGTTACAAGTTAATCTGTTTATACAACCGCTGCTATCGATCATCCTAATTGCAACACAGTTGATATATAAATTATTCATGGCCCATATATCATTATGTATTCTATCGATTTCAGTATTCGAGCTGGTGCACCTTTAATACTTCCCCCCCTCCCCCCCCCCACTAAAATATTTTCCTCGCATAAAGGATGCACCCTAGTTTTTTGTTATAAAATCGGGGGGAAAAAAGTGTGTTTATTAGGCAGGTAAATACTATTCAAAACAAACAGTAATTTATATGAACTCTTCGGGGATATCCTGTTAGTATAATCATTCAGTTGTCTCAATCCTTTCTACCATAGGTGCTGTGTATCATAATAATTGAGGCATTGCAAATATTAGGGAAGAACTCTAAAAGACAAATTTCGAGATTCTTTGTCAAGTTCACTCCTAATATCTGCAGCACCTCAAATTGTCAATGATAAATGAGATGGTTTGGAATGACATGTGTTAGACTAATTTGTAGGAAAAGGAAACTACAATAATCAGATGTAATAGATCAATTATTGATCAGATATTTTGTATTCGATAGATAATGGAGAAAAAATGGGAGTATAAGGATACAGTGCATCGGTTATGCATAAATTTCAAAAAGGCATATGACTCGGTTAAGACAGAAGTTTTATATGATATTCTTATTGAATTTGGTATTCCCAAGAAACTAGTTCGATTAATTAAAATGTGTCTCAGTGAAACGTACAGCAGAGTCCGTATAGGTCAGTTTCTGTCAGATGCGTTTCCAATTCACTGTGGGCTAAAACAAGGAGATGCACTATCACTTTTACTTTTTAACTTTGCTCTAGAGTATGCCATTAGGAAAGTCCAGGGTAACAGAGAAGGTATGAAATTGAACAAGTTACATCAGCTGCTTGTCTATGCGGATGACGTGAATATGTTAGGAGAAAATCAACAAACGATTAGGGAAAGTACGGGAATTTTACTTAAACAAGTAAAGAGATAGGTTTGGAAGTAAATCCCGAAAACACAAAGTATATGATTATGTCTCGTGACGAGAATATTGTACGAAATGGAAATATAAAAATTGGAAATTTATCCTTTGAAGAGGTAGAAAAATTCAAATACCTGAGAGCAACAGTAACAAATATAAATGATACTTGGGAGGAAATTAAACACAATAAATATGGGAAATGCCTGTTATTATTGAGAAGCTTTTATCATCCAGTCTGTTGTCAAAAAATCTGAAAGTTAGAATTTATAAAACAGTTATATTACCAGTTGTTCTTTATGGTTGTGAAACTTGGACTCTCACTTTGAGAGACGAACATAGGTTAAGGGCGTTTGAGAATAAGGTGCTTAGGAAAATATTTGGGGCTAAGAGGGATGAAGTTACAGGAGAATGGAGAAAGTTACACAACACAGAACTGCACGCATTGTATTCTTCACCTGACATAATTAGGAACATTAAATCCAGATGTTTGAGATGGGCAGGGCATGTAGCACATATGGGCAAATCCAGAAATACATATAGAGTGTCAGTTGGGAGGCCGGAGGGAAAAATATCTTTGAGGAGGCCGAGACGTAGATGGGAAGATAATATTAAAATGGATTTGAGGGAGGTGGGATATGATGATGGAGGCTGGATTAATCTTGCTCAGGATAGGGACCGATGGCGGGCTTATGTGAGGGCAGCAATGAACCTTCGGGTTCCTTAAAAGCCAGTAAGTACAATAATCAGATATTGCCTTACATGAAAAATGCAAGTAGCAATCAGAATACAAGAAAATGACATACACGAAGGTCATTAACAGTTCGCCAATAGAAATTAATATGACAAAAGACAGAATGTTGATAATAATAGTAATGGGGAATGCTGCTATTTGCAATGTCATGCTCTGGCCCTATATGTTCCTTGTGCTTTACTAAAGATGTCAGAAGTGGAATCTTTCTCTGCGACCACCATATGTGCATTTGACTTTTAGCCCTGATAGGTTAAGATGAGATGATGCTTTTCAATTTGAAAATGAAAAGAGACATGCAAAAATGTGATTATAGTAGTAACTGTATTAGTTACAGCATTAAAATGTACAGTGAGAAAACTTAAACCTTTACTTAGCACATTTATAGATACAGTACATATTCAATTAGTAGCAATTTATTACACCCTCTGTCCCATAATAATTGTCCGGTACGCTTTTATTTCTTGTCCCATAAGAATTGTCCGATGTCCATAATTTTACACTGGCGTTTACATAGGAGCAAAATGAAACACACGAATGAGTAATACAACTGTATTACTCCAGAATCAGTACAAAATTGTCACTAATTTGGTATTCCGCTCAATTAGCAAAAGAAAAACATTATTAATCCGGGATCTGTATAAATTGGCCAATCATTCAACCAAAAAAAGAACATGAATACTACTTGTACAACTTTATGACTCCAGGATCAGTACAAATTGGCTAGTCATTGAGCCGAAAATGAATACTCCTAGGATTGCAACTTTATTAACTCCAGGAGTAGTACAAATTGACCAAGAAGTGAAACAAAGAAAAACAATCTCCTATGAGTAAAGACGATAAAACTGCCTGTTAGACCGGGAAGGTTGTCATTCCAACAGTTTGCCTAGAACCACAGACCTATTGCTGCAGTGCTACTGTAGCCTCGTCGTAAATGTTCCGAGGACACTCCAAGCGAGGTAGCAGGATGTTAAGGTGGTCCAGGTGCCTCTTTTGCATATGGGGAATCTTCTTGTTGTTCCCGTCATTGACTTTCATTATTTCAATGAGATTGGACTGCAAAGTGTTGAAGACGTTGTTGTGCTTGTTGTGTGTGAGTTGAGAGAAAGCTGTTTCAATGACGGCGATCAACTCCTGAATAGTTTGTGGAGCTGACTGATGCTGGAGGGACTGAATTGCCCGGAAGTACCCCAGATCTGAAACATTCATATCCAGACTGTTTGGCGGTTGGCACACGAGTTCCAAAGTAATTCCACTGGCTGCTGCAGCGTCCATCCAGGTGCGGTCATTGGGAGCGATATGCGGACGCGCATTGTCCTACTGAATTGACACTTGAATTCTCCCTGTGCGCAGTCCAGGAGGCCATTTTGCATTTATTGCTGGGATTAATTTGGTGATGAGGATGGATCCACTTTCCAAAGATTGCCGCCCCCATTGCCATATGCAGCGTGCTGATCTTTTACTGGCATGACATTTCTCGGCCGCACCTGTTATGGCACCTTTCTTCACTACGTCAGCCGTAGACTAGTGTTTTTCAACAAAAACTCCTATACCACCTGCCGTTCACTGTCTGTAAGGTTCTTGCTACCCCTGTCACTCACTACCGCCATTCGTGTTCCCAGGATGTCCATGTTTGTTCAAACGTACGTACTCACTGCAGGAGTATGCTCTACTAACGATTTCCAGCTTGCTTTGCTACTCTGGTTTGCATATAGTGCCATACCGGTGAGTTGAAAACCAATACCCACTTTCGGTAATCTTCTGGGTGGTGTGTGTTGCTTGTCTCAATAAGATCAGGTTATTGCTCTGCATAACCTTGTGCACTGATCTACTGCGCTTCTCCTCATGCGTGCACTTCTCGTTTGCTCCGTCGTCTGTAATTACTGTAATACCATTTTGGCGTACCGGACAATTATTATGGGACAGAGGGAGTAATAAGGGTTCGTAAGGATTTGTTGGTTTATGTCTAGCTCTTTATTGCATGTCTATTCTTATTTACCACTGAAGTGTTTTATCTATGATCTTTGGAAACTTTATTGTTACAGTGAATGAAAAATGGCGTCGCACTGGAATCACAGTGGAGTTATTTGACTTGGGATTCCGTGTATTGGCACCTGGCAACTTATCCCCATCAGAACTGGATGAGGCATTGGATACACTCCATGGCCACGTGGAGAGTCAAGAGAAATCTTGCCTGAACCAACTAAGAACTATGTTTAATGCTCTTACCAGGTCAGGGGATACACAAGAGATACTATAGGTTGCAGTAGTCATTAATAAACCTCCCTTTCTGTACCAATAAATTTTTCTTATATAGTAACATATAGGGGACACTGAAATATTTGAGAAAATTACACATATTCTTTGATTTATACTGAAACAAGGGAGTTCAACACAAAGTATCCGTCATACTCAATTTTGGAGACGAGTGTTTGGTTCTGACCATGTCAATCAAGATTTACCAGCATTTCCATCTCCAAAAAATACAGAATAAGCCTGAATTTTAATACGATGAAAGAGTAATGGAACGGAGAAAAATTCTCTCCGGCACCGGGATTTGAACCCTGGTTTTCAGCTCTACGTGCTGATGCTTTATCCACTAAGCCACACCGGATACCCATCCCGGTGTGGCTTAGTGGATAAAGCATCAGCACGTAGAGCTGAAAACCCGGGTTCAAATCCCGGTGCCGGAGAGAATTTTTCTCCATTTCATTACTCTTTCATCATATGATGACACAGAATATCTGCATGGAAATATCATATGTACTTCGGTACATTAAAATAATATAACTGAATTATAATGTTTGTTTTGCTAAGGAAAATGGTAATGCAAGGAGTGTTTAATGATGTAATGATGCATTTCCCAGTTAACTTACAGATATTTCATTTTATTTAGTGTTCTGCCCAAGGGCAGGTCTTTCACTGCAAACCCAGCTTTCTCCAGTCTTTCCTATTTTCTGCCTTCCTTTTTGTCTCATATGATCCATATAGTCCGCCAAGTTAGCTCTGTGATAGCATGTCTGCCTCCAGACTAGCCGGCCCTGGTTCAATTCCCAGCGGGGTCAGAAATTTTCATGTAAAATTTCTACCTCGGGACTAGGAGAGATGGCGGTGCACAACTTCTAATCATAGATTGTGCACCAATATGCCTGGGTTAAATCCCAAATCTCTCCGCAGTGCATATGAAGAGAAGGCATATGTCACTGTTGATAGTGATTCATCTGTCAGATGGGGACATTAAGCCTGGCGGCCACATTGGTGCTATTCAATAGGAGTAGGCTACGTGCCAGCACCAGGTTTCCCCTTCTCCCTTCCTCATCTTCATCATCATCACTCATTCCAGACACTCCACAGATACACATCATGTACAGTGTGACCTGCCGAAGTGGTGTACAACTAGAAAATGGGTCACAGTTCTGCCATCTATCCGCAGTGTGCAGAACCCGAATCACGCAAGTGAAGTGAATGGGCATTGGACACACACACACACACACACACATGATCCATATATCTTAATGTCGCCTATCATCTGATATCTTTTTTTGCCCCGAACTCTTCTCCCATTCACCATTCCTTCAATAGGCAGTTTCTTCTCAGCCAGTGTCCCAACCAATTCCTTTTCCTCTTCCTGATCAATTTCAGCATCATTCTTTCTTCATCCACTCTTTCCAGCACAGCTTCATTTCTTATTCTGTCTGTCCACTTCACACGCTCCATTTTTTTCCAAATCCACATTTCAAATGCTTCTATTCGCTTTGTCATAATGTCCATGTTTCTGCCCCATACAATGCCACACTCCATACAAAGCACTTCACTAGTTTCTTCCTTAGTTCGATAGTACAGATATGTGGACTTATTAATTTATGTTAGGCTCCTACTTTATGTTTTATTGATTTCAATTAAACACTACTCTCACGAGTCGTTCTCCCCTCCCCCACCTGCTTTCTCTCCTCTTTCTAACAATCATTTTCGTCTCCATCATCATTTTCTTCTTCTCCTCCTCCTCCTCATTGTCAACAATTTAATCAAATAAAGCTAATAAAACCTGATATACTATATATTATGTATTCAGTGTTATCTGAATATTCGTATATTTCATGTGTAAGGTGGTGTATAACTTAAAATTTATATTATCAGTTTTCCATAATACATTGTAAATCTACTTTCTTCTGTAATTTCAGTAGTGTTACTTGAAGTTTCAATAATTTAAATATTCTGCATTTTTCAGTGTATCATACTCAGACCATTTGGAATGTGCTGAAGACGTTGATATGGAACGCAGTGAGAAATTGAAGATTATGATACGAAAATATTTTGATCAGGAGCAGATCACTTTGGAAGAAGATGCAGAAGAGGTATTTTATAACTTTACTATGTTATATGTTCAAGCAGTGTTCTTTTTTCCTTTGTCATGCTATTCGTATGGGATTACCTAGACATTACACAGTGTGTGTATGCATGCATATGCTTGAATGAATGAGCATGCATTTAAATTTGCGTGTTTTTCCTTCCCCTCCCCCTCCCCATAACAACTTAATTACTCGTGTTGTTGATGAAACTTGAGGAGACCATATTAATTACCATTGATATATGCCCAAATGTTGTTCTATCAGGGGCAGTGCTGTAATTTGGCTGGTACAGGCTGTTATGCCATACTGCCTAAAAACTGAGCATCGGTGTACCAGCAAAGGTACAGGAATTTTCTTCACTTCATTATTTGGGCACTGTGCTAATCACAGGTTAAAAACTAGCAGTCGATGACACAAGAGACAAGGTTCAAGGTCTTACTCATTTTTATTTCTTTTTTTTTTCCGACAAAACTTATTCTGTCTATATTTTGTCTTCTAAAAATAAAGTATTTTAATTATGGTGTTATTTTACCTGATTAACTAGATATTATTTTCATCGTCATCTGAATTCTAGTCAATTCATCATTTTAATTATGGTGTTATTTTACCTAATTAACTAGATATTATTTTCATCGTCATCTGAATTCTAGTCAATTCATCATTTTAATTATGGTGTTAATTTACCTGATTAGCTAGATGTTATTTCCACCATCTGAGTTATGAATTCTAGTCAATTAAGCATTTTAATTATGCTGTTATTTTATCTGATTAACTAGATGATCGAAATAGTTTCGAAAGTAATCAGTCAAGTAAAATAACTTCATAATTAAAGTGTTAACACAGTGAAGTCGTTATTTATTTAATCTAAATAAGTTATTATATCATCAGTGAAGCTACAATTAGTGAAAGACCGTTAATTGCATTATACAGGGTGATTCACGAAGACTTACTGTTGCTGACAGAGCTTATTTCCGAAGATAGTTTGAGCAAAAAATGTCAAACATTTGTCCTAATCTCAATATTTTCAGAATTACATTAATTTGAAGTTATTTGTAAAATACCATTATTCCTTAGTTTTAAGGGTTAAAGAATATTACAGATAAAGAATTTACTATTCAGAAGTATTATTTCTTTAATTACCTAGTATTCTGAAGCTAAAAATATGTTGTGAATTCCAGAGTTGCTTCGTACAGAACTTTTTTTCGATTTTTAACAAAAAAAAATTAAATTTTCTTATGCATTTATCACAATTGTTACAAATCACGCCAATCTTGTAAATTATTTAAGACTGTACATTAGGATTCATGTCCCGTGCCATGGCATCATGGTCTAAGGCATCCTGCCTAGGACTCGCGTTACGGTATGCGCTCTGGTTCGAGTCCTCATGGGGGAAGAAATTTTCTCATGAAATTTTGGCCAGTGTATGGGACCGGTGCCCACCCAGCATCGTGATGCACTTGGGGAGCTACAGTACGTAGCGAAATCCAGTTGCGAATGCCAGCTGTAATGGCTGGGGGAATCATCGTGCTAACCACGCGATACCTCCATTCTGGTTGGATGATCGTCCACCTCTGCTTCGGCATGTGGGCGTGAGGCCAGCCAGCCGGCTGGTCAGCTAGGCCCTTCAAGGGCTGTAGCACCACGGATTATTATTGTTATTGTTATTATTATTATTATTATTATTATTATTATTCATAATTTAACTGTAAAGAATTAAGTTCTTAAAGTCATAAGACTTGTAACAGTGACAGTAGTGCCATTTTTTAATTTCTTTTGAGATGACTCTAGTGTATATTAGTGGTTTTAAACCAAACCCTTAACTCTATTAAATATAGAATATAATCTAAATTTAACAGAAGAAATACTGAAATCAGAAATAAACACTGAAATACTGAAACAGTTGTCTTTAGAGACAATTAATATTAGGTACCCTCCACAAAACTGGCTTCATTTATACACCGACGGATCCTTGATCTCCAGAGGAACAAGGTGCCGGTGCATGTGTTATGTGCTGTCTCTTCTTCCTTTATAGATCTCTTGGATATGGAACAACAAGTTTTGATGGTGAAATCATTGCAATAAGTGAAAGTCTCAGGAATCTTCTATGCCACATCAATAAATTTAAGAATGCAGTTATATTGTCAGACTCCAAAGCAGCTATTCTATCAATCGTCTCTAAACACACACCTTCATCTCAAACAGCAGAAATAACTAAAATGCTCTCTCAATTAATATCACTCAATAAAAGAATTGTATTCCAATGGATACCATCCCATTGTGGAATCCTGGGAAACGAGAATGCTGATGCTTTAGCAAAGAAGGGCAGCACTGCTACTTACAGACCTGTTACTAAATCTACGTATTACTTTGTGAAGAGATTTATTAAATCTACATACTTAGACTTTAAGAAACAAAATTTGATAACTCAATCCCAAGGGAAAAAATGGAACTCCCTTCATCAAAATCCACAGTTAATTCCCGATTTACCACGAAAATCGTCTGTAGCTGCATTTAGATTGGCAACAGGCCATGATTGTTTGGCCAAACACCTGCATAGAATTGGAATATATCAGTCCCCTAACTGCCCATTGTGCAACTCAAACCAAGAAATGGATTCGGAACACCTCAAAATCTGTGCTTCAGTGGCTGGTCATGATAATATCTTTGAAAAATATTGGAGTGCAAGAGGTCAAATGACTTTATTGTCAAACGCCTGGCATTAGAAAACAACATATTAGTGGTTTTGGCGTTTAAACATTCAAAATTAAATTAACACTATTTTCAATGAAGGCATATTATTATTACTAACTTTAAATTCAGGCAGTTACAACCAATTTTAAACTTTCTTTCGCTTCTTGCAGGGAACATTGACCAGTGAAGAGCAGGTGGCAGCAGATGTGCGTAACTTGGTGTGTATGTACCGTGATACAAACTTCACTGGGCGAGCAGTTGCTAGAATTTTTCATGGTATTGCTAGTCCATGCTACCCAGCCCAAATATGGGGGCGATGCCGCTTTTGGCGGGCACATCTTGATTCTGACTTCAAGTTGATATGTAAAGTAGCATCTAGAGAGATATTACATCTAAGATGAACTTGATTTTAGCTAATTATATTGAACTATTTGCATAGATGATGCACCATATGAATAATGATTACTAGTATTATACCAATACAGATCAAAGTACCGTAATACCAATTTATACAGAATTTTAAAACCTATTTAATTTTTGTGTGTACAGGTAATGTGTCAATTTCTCTCATCTCTAACATCATTTTGATTTTCATGCGACTCATTTTCTTCTGCAGAGCATTCCAGCGATAAGTACAGGTTTATTCTTCAGCTGTAGCACAGTGCTTGAGCGACCACCGGCAACTGACCCTTAAACTCATGGCGCTTCACTGAATTAAAACTTACATGCATACATACTAACCATAATATGTTGTATTTAACATTAATTATTATGTCATATTTTGTACTCACCCTCATCACAGTAGCTGCTGGAAGTGCTGACTATTTTGCACTATACAGAATTCACATTTCTGTAAAAAACCATCGTTCACATTTATGAGCTCCACTGCACTAATTTATCTAATTGCATCTCGAATATTATCTTTCAGTTGTTCAATTGTACGAGGATTACTTGCATACATTCTGTTTTTAGTGATTCCCATACTTCTTGGAGTAGACTATTCTGATTTGTATACTGTCATGAGGGTTAGTACAAAATTCTGTAATTAATATAACATAAATAATGTTAAATACAACATATTATGGTAAGTAAGTATGCATGAAAGTTTTAATTCACTGAAGCGCTGTTTAACAGCTCGGTTGCCAACGGTCGCTCAAGCACCGTGCCACCCAGTGGCTGACAAATAAACTGATACTTATTGCTGGAATGCTCTGTAGTTTTCTTTTCACACAGTGTTATTCACATCTCCATTTCAGTTTCTCTTTTCTTTGTCTTCTTTTTCTACCCTTTGATCTGTATTTTTGTATTCTTTTTATGTATCCGTGTGATTTTAATCTCAATAATGTCCTGCTTTATGTTTCGCATACGATTTACTGTATTTCATTGTAGGTTTTATTCTTCTTCCCTCATTACTTATTCTTTTCATTCTAGACACATTATGGGATGTGTACAATGTGTCCAGTCTGACAGCAAAGTATTCTGTCTTAATTTTTTTTAATCATTTCCATACTTTAGGTCTGTAAAACAGAATATTCGTGACTATGATGATGTACAGTTTTATTTTATGAGTGATAACTGATAATATTGTTTTCAAATGTATGTGGGCTATTCCATATGAATCGATCAGTAAAAAACCTCGCATTTTTTTAATACTCTAATTTTTTCCCTATTTATACAAGGTGCTGAGGAGAGTGCATTTTCAAAAATATACTACCGAAAGACAAACGGTTTTCGTATTATTGAGCGACAAATTTAGCGTATTTTATAAAAACAAGCCTCTTTCAGCGCTCAGAACTTTGGAACCATTTACTGCAGAACATTGAACGGGAGCACATTTTGAAGCTGACATTTGGTAGGTTATGATAAGAAGTAATACTTATTTTTATTGTTTACAGAGAGACAGATAATCTGATTTTGCTTACTTTTAGGGTTTTTGCCCATTTGTAAAAATGTAAAAAATATTGAGAAAAAACCTTGCATTATTAAGAGGGATTAGGCATTGTTTGCTTAGTGGCTCGGCAATAAGTTTCGAGGGTATTAAATAAATTATTTTCACACGCCTAGACTTGAACGGTGCAGTACCCCACACACTGGCCGAGAGTTGAAGATAAGCGAGCATTGGGCGCCATTTTATTCCTGTGTTTATGAAAACTTGTGATAAAGCTAGCCCAGCCATGACTGCTAGACGACACATCATGTGTTTGTCTCCTGGCCTTGCTTGTCTCGACTACCTACAGTCAGCTGGTTAGTTGACGCACGTACTATTTATTTTCTTTATTTGATATTTTCAATACTTTCTTATCAACGGTGCACCAGTAAAAAATATGTGTTTATTGTACTTTCAATGCGGAATCTAACCATATGTTTTAAAAATATTTTTTTCGTGGGCAAAGGCGTCTTAATGAAGAAAAATCTAAATTTCTCCATTTCCATAAAAAGTATGAAAAACTGTTTACATGTCAATATAAACTTTAATTTCTCAGCATCAAAATAAACCATGATTTTGATCATTGGGTGAAAGGGTTTCAGAGCCAGAACAGTTTAAAGTTGCTAATTTTATGAAAATACGATAAATTTAAATATTTTTAATTTAAACACTATCAAGTTCTGATGCCTCAAACTTTGCACAAAGCATTGTATCACAGTTGTCAACGGACAGAAAAAGTTTCATTGTATTTAAAAATTGCAAGGTCCATTTTCTCTAGTACATTTCGGTCGATTTGAGATGGAATAGCCCATATATACATTGTGTCTGGGATGAAGACTACTAATAAGGAAGTTTTATAACTCAACAACCAACAAATTTATCAAAATTCCGTTTGCTGCAAAAGACAGAAAAACTGGCGTAATTTTTATGGTGGTAATACTGTAATTCCATTCCACGTGATTTCCACTATGCTCAATTTTGTTAAGCTTTATGTTAGCGACGCTGTTATTCCATTCATTGTTGCTGACATTTCCACGTTGATACATCTGCTGAGCCACACTAGGTGCACATATGGAGATTTATTGATTAATGATTTTTACCATACAAACTTGGCGAGTTGCTCTGTCTTTTACAGCATACGCATTTAGATAAATTTGCTGGTTGCCGAGTTATAAAACTTTATTTTCGGCAGTGTTCATCCTGGACACTATTTACGTTGTTGTGACATTCAAATGTGGGTAAGGATTTGAAATTAAGACTGTACAGAAAATATTTGTTTTGTATTTATTGAAGACTATAACTGAAGCTCTAAATGCGTGCTTGTATGATAGTCTGAATATGTCGTTTTTGCACAGGATCACATTTATAAGTCAGTCTGTGCTCTTGAGATTGTTTGACAATCGATCTGCTTGTGGATGTGATTCTTGAGTTGTAAGGTAATGAAGAAGCCAGCTAACCATATGCCAATTTCGCTGAGTGGACCAGTTCCACAATTGAGAATGAAGTAAACTAAGCTAGGGTTGTGATTCTGTATTATATGAATGTATATTTCTTGTATCGAACGGTTTAAACGGTTTATAATAACGACTTTTAGTAATTCATGTGTAAAAGTAGATTTTTATTAAATGTGAGTTCATGAATGTGTATATGAGTAAGTGTACATCATCCTTAAAATTACTTTAAGAAAGGTATTTGGTGTAGATTCTGTAAGGGAAGTATTGCCAAGTTTTACTTTTTTTACAATATTTTGGTCTCTGTGGGGATTATATATTGCATTACACAGTTGCAGACTATTAGGCCTGTGACACACTTGAGTTTTCGCTAGCGAGAAATGTGTTGCGAGAAAGAGGCGAAGAGCCTTCCACCACACACTTGGCGAGTTCTCGCTATCACAGATCACACCTCGCTATGATCATCTATGCACTGCCTTCATGTAGAAAGCATTATTCTCATTACAGTAATCACTCGTTGGGGGAAATATTATACGTTATGTATTTACGTATATTGTCGTACTTAAATATATAACCTGTAAGTATATTGTCGTACTTTACAAATTAAGTACGAACGCTGTGTTGAATATGAGTATTCAGATGATGAGGAAATGGAGTTACATGAACATATTTTATTAATGAAAAGAAAATGTAGGCCTAAAATTAAAGCCGGAAACATCTGAAAATCACATTGTATCTTACGAAAATAAGGGCGAATTTTGGACACTGGTTTCGATTTGAATGATGATACGTTTAGGCATTATTTCAGATTGAATGGACCACAATTTTTTGCCATTCATGATATGATAGAGGATTCTTTGCTATGTTCTGATTAAAATTTTGTAAACTGTTAAGACATATAGATACATTATTTCAAATGTTTAATTAATACTATTAAATCTCATCAAAATAAAATATAGTACTATTTATTTTCAGATAATCTGATATTTATCTCCAGATTTCTTCTTTAAGTTTCGTGTTTTTTAATTTTTCATCCCGTGTAGATATCATATAAATAGGCCTACGGGTGACATTGTACAAGTTCGATAAGTTTCTGACTGCAATTGTCAGCAATCTTTCCTCATTTTCAAATAAAAACAATACAAATCATCGCCACCTGTGATATCTTTTTCTACATTCAAACGTTATAAAGAGTATAAATGTCAAACATCTTCGATAAATGTGTCAAGAAAATTCGCTGAGCTACCAATTCCAGCAAGAAACTCGCGCGAGGTTTTTGCCTTGAACGAGAATTTCTTCCAGTGTGTGGACGTCCATTTGAATCCATGTTATCAATTTTTTAATTTTCTCGCAACACATTTCTCGCTGGCGAAAACTCTGCAAGTGTGTTACGGGCCTTAAGAGAAGGTTAGTAACATTTTAATAGTGATTGTGGATGATCGTCTTGTGATTGGAGTACTTGAATGATTGTTTCAGTCTTTACCCTTTCACGGATTAGCAACAACTGTCATTCCTAAAGTAATTTTATTTAAGAATTATCCTACAAAAATTGTACAGAAATTCCTAATTTAGGGACATGTTTGTAAGTTAAACGAAGTTAATAAAATAAGTAGATTCCTGTGCCAAGGATATCAATTTTTTTAATGTCATGACATTTTCATTCATTTTTAATTACAGTGCAAATGGTAATTTATCAGTGATACAAACAGTATTTATATGACAAAGAAAATATGCATAGGACAAACACACTGTGACCACAGTGTAGTATATACAGACACGAAGCTCAATATGTAGTAAATGTGCATCCATAGATAGTTGCTAACCACTAGGATTGCTACTATCTCCTCATTACAGACAATGCAAAATAGCACTGGCACAGTCTATTGTTCCTAGTACCCTCAACAACTCAAGTTTCGTGACTATATACTAGACTGTGCTATGACTGTGAAAGGTGTCCAAGCATAACACACTGTTTATATGATTTCGAAAGTTTTCTAATACAAATACACAATTACACGAAAATAAAACATCCTATAGCAACAACACTGTGATTCTATGATAGTGAAATTATCAAAAAGTTTCGAAAAGTGACTTTTTGTCTAATTAAAAAAAAAATATATATTGTTATAGATACACAAGAGCAATTAATTATCAGTCCAGTTTTTAACATTTAACCCTTTGCAGCATAGTGGTTGTTCAGAAGAACCACCGTTTTCTTCCTTTCTAAATTTTATGGCACAGATATTCCACCAAGGAACTATCTCTTGAGCATACATAGGGGTGCCAACTACGTTTTAAAATTGTGTGCAGAGTTAAAATGTTGAAAAAAAATTTATGGAAGCTTTGTTATGATCCATTAAATGAAAACCATAACAAATTAATTTGTGCGGCAAAGGGAACAGGTATATTATATTATTCTCGTTCTTGAAAAGTATTAATGCCTTTAACACCATGTCACAGGAAGGTGTTCAGTAGACATTTGTGGGTTAAGAGTTCTTTCAATTACAGTTCCTGTAGTTTCGTTCCATGTACAGTAGTGGCAAAAAAAACCGGACCGATGGAATAATCAGAGTCCACACAAAATGAGCCACTGCACATGCCACGCCTGCATTCACAAGATAGCGAGTAATCTATTGAAATTGTTGTAGTTTCGACTGCTGACCTAGACCATCTCGAAATCCATTAGAAAATAAGCTGGTAAAATTCATGTTCTGGGAATAATAATTAAGTAGTAAAATATTGCTGCAATGGAAAAGTATTCGGAATAAATTTGAATAAGGAACAAAAAAAAAAAAAAAAAAAAAAAAAATAGTTTCCTTCCCAGGCAGGATTCGAACCACGAAAGTCTTAGTTACCAGTCTATCGTGCTCTGAGTGAACAAGGCTCTGAAATCAGCTACAAGGGTCGGTCCGGTTTTTTTGCCACTACTGTACATACTGAAAAGTCATGGAGATAACATAGTCACGAAAAAGAGAGAGATAATTATTATATACCAGTACTCGCCTGTCTGTAGTCTTTGAGTGAATTATACTGTAAGAATTCTGTCAGCATTCGTATTAGATTGATTTTTACGAAAAGTATGAACAAATACTGGCTGATGTGAGAAAATTTTTAGAGATTTGTGTTTTCTGCTTCTAAGTTGCATGGTTTTTTGGGACAGATTATTGACAGAAAGGAATTGAAAAACTGTGGAATGCTATCAAGGAGAAATGTCATGACAAGTTGAGGCAAAAGGTTCTTTTCCACCAAAACATTGCTCCAAGTCACAAGTCCATAGTTGCAATGGCTCAAATTTCAACAACAGGTTTTGAATTGCTGAACAATCCACCCTATTCACTAGATCTGGCACCCAGCAACTTCAGGTTATTCCCGAAACTCAAAGAACGCCTGCGTGGGAAGAAATTTTCATCCAATAATGAAGTCATGCAGTCCACAAACCCGTGATTTTCAGAGGTTGGACAACCCTTCTTCTAGGAAGCTGTGGAAATGTTGGAGTATTGCTGAATCTATAGACCTACAACTGGCAAAACTCCGTTGTAGGAGGTTACTAAACCTTACTGCTGTGCTGGAGGCGGAGTCTGGAGTTTCCCTCCATTAATCTGAACCATTGTAGCTACAGATTGACAAGTTATTTGACGCATCATTGCTGTTAGTACGCGCTACTATTGGCTGACAGTGAAGGAAGAGATGAATAGTATATTGTGTCACTCTTTAAGATTGACGCATGTCCAGACCAATTGAGTTTTGTAAGTTGTTCCCCTATACTAGGGGACTATGTGGAAAAATGTGGTAAGAATAATTTTTTTTTTCAACTACAAGTGCGTAAGAGCTACTACAGCAAAGCAATCAATCCTCTTATAATGTTTCCTGCTTTCCCTGCATTTTCTGGTTAGTGGATAAATGTCTGTGCATGAAAATCCACTTTTTAGCAATCTCCATTCTACACAATTTGTTCATTGCTTCAATCACCAACTCGGCAATGTCATAATTGGAGTCGACGGCAATTCAGAAGATGGTAGTCTGCTAGCATTTGCGTCGAGAGAGACAGAGAAAGCAAGGCAGCGTACAACATTGCCACATCGTGCTTCACGCGCACGTGCAATACAAATAGCGCAGGAGAGAATTTAAATTATCAAAAGACAATAATGACCTTAGCCATTATTTACTGTAAGCATGACACCAAACAAACCCTCTTTCCTTCACTAACAATATTCTTTGTACGGTTCTCAATCCCACACCACATGCTTCTGCAGTCGTTTCTTACACGTTGGCAACGTTGCAGCTATCATCAAGATGGCTGGCAGTGTTATGCTCGTCAACGTTTTTAAAATAATTATACACCTTAAACGCTATTTTCCGCACAGGCTTGTTTTTGTACAATCTCTTCCATTTATTTATCATACACAGTAAATGTTAATTTTACTTATTCAATGTATTGAAACACTCACACGTGAAGAAACGAACTCGGGAAGTACTTGTTGTAGACTGATTCCGATTGGTTCTACTGTACAAGCTTGTGACGTCACATACCAGAAATGCTACGGTGCATATAGCAGCTGACCGCCTTCCGAAATGCCGTCTAGTCTAGTGATTCTTAAGCGTGGATTCCTCCTCATCCATGCTGAACATGCCTCGTTATATGCTCTGTCAAGAGGCATTAGCTTGTATGAGGAGGAGTGTTCAAAATATGCACGTGATTTACAGATTCTGTTCCCTGCGAGTAGGATTTCTTGCAGATCTTTATGACTGCAGTGCCCATCCTATTAGAAGAACAGAACTTTCTTGAGGTGGATGCACATGCTAGACAAATTCTTTCATCCAAATTAAGAAGATCTCTGCATTCATCCATCTGTTTTCCTGAGCCACTGCAATACACTCAGCTGGTGAATTTATCATAAGCTTATCATTCAGTTTTTTCTGGGAAATACAATTAGGGAAGAGAAGAACTGTCCATATGCACTCATACAAAACAAGACAGTAACATTTTGACCTCGTTTGCCTGAAGTGATTTTCCCCAACTTGTTTTTTCCCTTGAATGTAGCCATGCCCAAGAAGTAGAATGCAGGGAAGAGAGCAAGTTGCAGCTATCAGTGTACTCTCCGAGCAGAAGCTGATGTAGATACTGGAGTTTAAGTATCCGACTGGTAACTAATTAGTCACGCCCTACAGATCTATGCACATCTAACAACAGTTTAAACTACATAGTTTAATCCGAGCATAATTATTGTTCTCTAATCTTCATCGATTCGAGGAAAAACAACTTCAAAATCTGGCGTTATATCTGATAAGGTTACACGTAATTGTGCCATAGGTTTGTTATTCAATATACGTATCCTGTACTGTGATTTCACAATGTTCGACTGTGAAAAATTGCTCACACTTATAAGTTATATACGAGTATATTCTGTAGTGCTCGGGAAAAGAGGCACAAGTCAAAAATGTTAATTTTACAAAAGAAGGAAAAAAAACTGTCTTCACACTGGTTTATGTCGATTTGATTTTCTTCTGTATGAATTATTGTAATAGGAGAAATACTTATGTCTCTTTTCCAAAGCGAGCAAATGTTCTGTAAGTTGTCAATAAATTAATAAAAAAATGTTTGTGGAAACTGACTTGCAGATATACTAGTATAGTCAGAAAGTACCGGAACTTCGGGTGGCAACGCCATGCTCTATAGGCAACTTCTCTGCCTTGTCCGTGTGGTATGTGACCTACTCTCCAGGCGTATAGATTCAGTACTAACGTGCGTAGATACCTTTGTTGCAGATGGCATATAACCATTTACACAACACCGCCTTCAAAGTACGCCCCCTAGGCAGTGACACACTTCTGCCAGCGTCCATACCACTTCTCGAAACATTCCTGCAGCCCATCTTTGATCACTTCCGCAGGGCGCGCGTCGCATGAATTTTCACCTCTTCGGCTGACGCAAACGCCTTGAGTAGGAATTTGACCTTTGGAAATATGCAGAAATCTGTTGAAGCAAGATCTGGAGAATATGGTGGCTGTGGAAGGACAGGTATTTTGTGTTGTGTGAGGAATTGGCTCACCAAGAGCGACTGGTGCATTGTCATGATGGCGAATCCAATTCTGTTCTTGCCACAAGTTGGGTTTTCTTCGTCGAACTGCATCACGAAGACGACGAAGAATTGTAACATACGCCTCTTTACTGACAGTTCGACCCCCAGGAATAAACTCGAAATGGACGAAGAGCACTTCAAGCATTACTTTCCCCTTTGATCGGTCGGCATGGAATTTCTTTTGCCGTGTGAGTCGGGAGATTTCCACGTTGAAGACTGCCGCTTTGGCTGCGGGTCGTAAAGGAAACACCATGCCTCGTCACCTGTGATCACTCTGTGCAAGAGAGTTGGATCCTGGTCCACGCTGTCAATCGTCGAGTTGGTATAGCTCTGGCCTTCTATGCCCAAGGTTGCAGGTTCGATCCCGGGCCAGGTCGATGGCATTTAAGTGTGCTTAAATGCGACAGGCTCACGTCAGTAGATTTACTGGCATGTAAAAACTCCTGCGGGACAAAATTCCGGCACATCCGGCGACGCTGATATAACCTCTGCAGTTGCGAGCGTCGTTAAATAAAACATAACATTTAACGCTGTCAATCAGGTCTCCACTAACCAGTTGCCGCTCTTCCCCTGCTCATCTGCTAGGCTTCTTGGAACAACGTGCTCACACACACGTTGCATTTTCAAATCATTGTTGAGAATGGACTGCACGAACCATGCGAAATGCCTATCAAAGTAGCTACATCATCTATTGACCGTCTGCGGTCTCGTCTGAATTCTTGTGCAACTCTCGCTATCATTTCTTCCGTTCTTGCCGATCTGAGTCTTCCTGAACGTGAATCATAATCCGTTGAAAGACGGCCACTTGTGAAGCGGTTGCACCAATCATCATACACTCGGATCAGAGACATTGTTTCTTCTCCTTATGCTTGGCGCATGAGTGTCAAAATCTCAGTAAGTGTTTTACAGAGTTTAACACAAAATTTAATATTACCTTTCTGCTCTTTCAAGCTCATTTTACCACATAGACCTACATGTCTTCACTAAACGAAGCGGAAATCTGCACTGTATTACACGTCTTCACTAAACGAAGCGAGAGGTGCACTGTATTACACGTCTTCACTAAACGAAGCGGAAATCTGCACTGTATTACACGTCTTCACTAAACGAAGCGAGAGCTGCACTGTATTACACGTCTTCACTAAACGAAGCGAGAGCTGCACTGTATTACACGTCTTCACTAAACGAAGCGAGAGCTGCACTGTATTACACGTCTTCACTAAACGAAGCGGAAATGTGCACGTATTACACGTCTTCACTAAAGGAAGCGAGAGCTGCACTGTATTACACGTCTTCACTAAACGAAGCGGAAATCTGCACTGTATTACACGTCTTCACTAAACGAAGCGAGAGCTGTACTGTATTACACGTCTTCACTAAACGAAGCGAGAGCTGCACTGTATTACACGTCTTCACTAAACGAAGCGAGAGCTGCACTATATTACACGTCTTCACTAAACGAAGCGAGAGCTGCACTGTATTACACGTCTTAACTAAACGAAGCGAGAGCTGCACTGTATTACACGTCTTCACTAAACGAAGCGAGAGCTGCACTATATTACACGTCTTCTCTAAACGAAGCGAGAGCTGCACTGTATTACACGTCTTCACTAAACGAAGCGAGAGCTGCACTGTATTACAAGTCTTCACTAAATGAAGCGGAAATCTGCACTGTATTACACGTCTTCACTAAACGAAGCGAAAGCTGCACTGTATTACACGTCTTCACTAAACGAAGCGGAAATGTGCACTGTATTACACGTCTTCACTAAATGAAGCGAGAGCTGCACTGTATTACACGTCTTCACTAAACGAAGCGGAAATGTGCACGTATTACACGTCTTCACTAAAGGAAGCGAGAGCTGTACTGTATTACACGTCTTCACTAAACGAAGCGGAAATCTGCACTGTATTACACGTCTTCACTAAACGAAGCGAGAGCTGTACTGTATTACACGTCTTCACTAAACGAAGCGAGAGCTGCACTGTATTACACGTCTTCACTAAACGAAGCGAGAGCTGCACTATATTACACGTCTTCACTAAACGAAGCGAGAGCTGCACTGTATTACACGTCTTAACTAAACGAAGCGAGAGCTGCACTGTATTACACGTCTTCACTAAACGAAGCGAGAGCTGCACTATATTACACGTCTTCACTAAACGAAGCGAGAGCTGCACTGTATTACACGTCTTCACTAAACGAAGCGAGAGCTGCACTGTATTACAAGTCTTCACTAAATGAAGCGGAAATCTGCACTGTATTACACGTCTTCACTAAACGAAGCGAAAGCTGCACTGTATTACACGTCTTCACTAAACGAAGCGGAAATGTGCACGTATTACACGTCTTCACTAAAGGAAGCGAGAGCCGCACTGTATTACACGTCTTCACTAAACGAAGCGGAAATCTGCACTGTATTACACGTCTTCACTAAACGAAGCGAGAGCTGCACTGTATTACACGTCTTCACTAAACGAAGCGGAAATGTGCACGTATTACACGTCTTCACTAAACGAAGCGAGAGCTGCACTGTATTACACGTCTTCACTAAACGAAGCGGAAATCTGCACGTATTACACGTCTTCACTAAAGGAAGCGAGAGCTGCACTGTATTACACGTCTTCACTAAACGAAGCGGAAATCTGCACGTATTACACGTCTTCACTAAACGAAGAGAGAGCTGCACTGTATTATACTTCTTCACTAAACGAAGCGGAAATCTGCACTGTATTACACGTCTTCACTAAAGGAAGCGAGAGCTGCACTGTATTACACGTCTTCACTAAACGAAGCGGAAATCTGCACGTATTACACGTCTTCACTAAAGGAAGCGAGAGCTGCACTGTATTACACGTCTTCACTAAACGAAGCGGAAATCTGCACGTATTACACGTCTTCACTAAACGAAGAGAGAGCTGCACTGTATTATACT
The DNA here is from genome assembly GCF_040183065.1 of Periplaneta americana. Lineage (NCBI taxonomy): Eukaryota > Metazoa > Arthropoda > Insecta > Blattodea > Blattidae > Periplaneta > Periplaneta americana. Next base: position 182,317,056 of record NC_091117.1, on the reverse strand, counting down.
TCTTCACTAAACGAAGCGGAAATCTGCACTGTATTACACGTCTTCACTAAAGGAAGCGAGAGCTGCACTGTATTACACGTCTTCAATAAATGAAGCGAGAGCTGCACTGTATTTCGATTGGTTTCCGGCTACGTTAGTCTTCCCCATTCTCATACACAGCCGTACTGATCCTATACGCCTGGAGAGTAGGTTACATACCACACGAACATCGCAGAGACGTTGCCTATATAGCATGGCGTTGCCGCCCGAAGTTCCGGTACTTTCTGACTACTAGTATATTACATTCAAAAGCAAAGGAACTCTAATACTAGCCCTAATAATAATTTTATAGACATCGTAAATCTCCGGGTTTGGCGATAGTTAAACCTGGCAACCCTAGGGAAACATAGGAGTGTTTGTTCTTGAACTCTGTGTCCAAATGGAGCTCTTCAGTTTTTCAAAAATATAGTAATGTCATATATTAGGGTTGTATGATAAGGTGAATAAGAACTTTCCACCCCAATTTTCAAATTTAGCGCGCTGACGACGTAAGGCCTGGCAAAGTAGTATAGCAGATCATCTTACATCCGGCGATCTGACCGAACACAATCAGGTCGGTATTGTAATATGACTGAAAATAAGTTATTTATTGTGACTTTATCCTACAATTTTTAACTCACTTCTAAACGAATTGACGAAATCCATTTTTTTACAGCGGTAGATGAGGACGTAGCCTACCGTTAATATGAAATATCACAAGCTAAGGGGTGCTATTTCAGATTACGAAGTGTAGGTGGCCGGTGGACAGGGGGTGAAACCTTGTATGTAATCAATTTTTATTTTTGAAATTCCTCCATATTTAAATCTAAGTGTTTCTTTTTTGTTTAAATTAAATTTACTTAAGTAAATAGTTGCTGAGACTAGAGAGTTTTGAAATGAAAGCTCTCTATACTACTGTACCCAATTTGTGCAATAGTCTAAACACATACGACCAATGCTGTCCATTCTATTCGGTAATATCTTGCATACATATCACAATATTTTGCTATAATTTGTCCACTGCTAAGTTGCACGTATAACTGATGTGGTAACAGATGAATGTCGACGCTGCTAAAGTCTAACTTTGAATAAATTACTACTGCTACTAATATAAGAAATCTTTCTATAGATATTGCATTATCACATAATATATCGATTTATGTAAAAAGGAGGAAAACTTCATTATATCATCTCTATTTTTCAATGTCACCATTTTGGGGAAAGCCTAACAGCTAAATAAGAGACATAGGCAGAGAGAGAGAGAGAGAGAGAGAGAGAGAGAGAGAGAGAATTTCAAATAGAGTAGTCAGTGTCTTGAATCGGTCTGTTGATTTGCAATAATAATAATAATAACAATAATAATAATAATAATAATAATAATAATAATAATAATAATAACCATACTCATACTAACATTTACTTTATTGTTAATTTACAACAACGATAAATGTTGCTATGGTTTCAGTGTCCAAAATCTTGTATAATATCACAGTCTACTATATACAGTCGCGAAGCTCAATATGTAGTAAAATTGCAAACATGGGTAGTTGCCCACCACTAGGATCGCTACTATCGCCTCACCATCGCAGATCTCTCTCCTAGTAGAGGAGAAAATATGTTACACTTTCGTTGTGTTCTTTTGGAAAAATTAACACCTTCCTTCCATTATTGAAATATTAAATGCATAAAGTTAATTTATTATTTTAATGAAGTACATTAAATTCCACCATAAACTCGAAGATACCTGCAAGAAATAGGTTAATATTATTTTTGTTTGTGCAAAACGAACTGAAATTTACTATAATCGCTTCACTCATTCAAGATTATAGCGATAATTAACTATGAAACCAATAAATATTAATTTGCATTTCCCTTTACAACAATAATAATGTAAATATGAATTAATGGAGTAACTTACGTGTACCGGTACTTGTAGTGTAGGCTTACGTAGTTAACAAAGTGGGATGAGGTTAAGCAATAATAATCACACCAGAATTGGAAATAAAACGTGATCAATAAATTTTATTGTAACAGACTTTTTCTACGTCTCTAGTAAAGTAACAAATAAAAATAACAACAAAATTAACAGCTATAATTTAAAACATCCTTTGAAAAAAAAGTAGGGCTAAGCAATAATAATCCCACCAGAATTGAAAATAAAACGTGATCAATAAATTTCATTAAAACAAACTTAATTTTTCTACGTCTGTAGTAAAATATTATTATTCCAATTATTTTATTTTCGCCATTAACATTTTCATTACAACCAATAACGAACATTTCACAAGCATCAATGTGAAATACGCAACGAGATAGCGCTGGATGGAAATACGACACAGTCCAAAGTCGACCGTGGACAGTCTATTGTTTCTAGTTGCTAACCGCTTGGAGCGCTGTATCACGAGATTTGCAAAAAATCACCTCAAGCTTCGCGACTGTATATAGTAGACTGTGATTATATGTTACAACGAAATATCAAATCGTATGCTTCCTATGTCTAAATTTCGACAATGGCATTGATTATAAAAAAAAATAGGAACTCTAAAAACATTGAAAGATTCTGATATGAGGAGAAGGATTTATCCGAAAGGTAAGTTAAAGTGATGAGTTTTTATTTTCTCAATAGGTATAATGAAGCCTGATCCTAACTCACTGGATTTCTTTTTATGGTAATACTTGAATTCCGGAATGTACCGGGATAGATGAAAAAAAAATTAAGACCTGAGGGAAAGAATTAGAACTGAGATGCAATATTGTGACTGTGAGGAAGAAGTGGTGGATTATTATGACAGACTGAAATAATGCTTGACTGTGGTCTCATTTCAGCTACCTCTCGCATGTGAAGTGTTTTCCGCTTTTTAAATTAAGTTACAATTTTACAAGTTCCTAATTGCATAACATTAAACAAACATTAATTATATTATTACGAAACTTTCTTGAATTAATGTTGAAACAATCAGGCATGGTTTTAATTTTCGTACATAAAATTTATGGACATTCCAATTATGTAAAAAAAACCTAATTTGGGTGCATAAAGCATTTCGGTGTTTAAATATCGTCACCTTCTTTGGATGTTTTCTTAAAACATTATAAGTTCTCGTGAAATAGACATCCATACTGAGAACAGTAACGCAGTGGCAAGCGGTGACCCAAAATATAGGTTAAGAAATTTCCTAGATTATTATTATTATTACTATTACCATTATTATTATTATTATTATTATTATTCCATTGTTTTCTGTATTGATGTTATTTATGTTTGCTATGATGTTTAGATACTGGTTGAGTGGAAGAGAAGGCCTTAACGGCCTTAACTCTGCCATTATCTGTAAAAATAAATCAAATAAACAAATGAAAAAATAATTTAAATTGTAGGGGAGGTCATCGTAGTATTAATATTTATCACTAGAATGTATTATAATACATAATTATCAACAGTCTTGGAGGTCTAGTTCTGAATCATGTTCTGAACGTCAACTGCAGTACAAACAAGATGCAAGTGTTTCTTGATAGTACCAGTGTCACGCGCCAAATATGACGTCACGCCAATATAGTTGATGAACAACTAACCTTATCTCTGTACGTCCTGGGACAGAATACGGTTCCTACTAATTACTGTACTATAACAAATTTTATGAAAATGTTTTAAAAAGAAATGGAGTTATTAATTCTGTTCAGGTAGGTTTATGTTTTTAACCACTGTGCATAATAAATGTCACCTGTTTCCAGGCGGATGTTTCAATGTTTGATGTTTTCACATACGTCTCCCGCAATAATCCGATTCTCACGACACTTTATTTTTGTAGTTTTATCAAACATATAATTTTTTGGAGAAATTGAAAATTATGGACTAGAAAATGTTGAAAATAGAACGCATGTTATATGACTTTTTTATTATTAATACACACACACCAACTGTAAACTGGTCTCTAACCTCAGAGAAATGCCACTGCCCCTGTACGGAAGCGCGCCCTTCCACTGATATAATATTACACAATATCTAATTATTACTACTAATTAATTAAAAAAATAACTTATTTGCCTGGTATGCGATTTTAGACAAATGGTGAGGCATTACAGAACACAAATTTAACTTTTTAAAAGGAATTAGTTTTTATTTCACATTTAATTTTTTTTTTCAAATTGTCATAGTTTTTGCAAACTTAATTTCTTACATATGTTACAATATCATTTAATTTTACAAAACTATTAATGCAAAACTATGTTAGTTGGGAGGCTGGCGGGAAAAATACCTTTGGGGAGGCCGAGACCTAGATGGGAAAATAATATTAAAATGGATTTGAGGGAGGTGGGATATGATGGTAGAGACTGGATTAATCTTGCTCAGGGTAGGGATCAATGGCGGGCTTATGTAAGGGCAGCAATGGACCTCCGGGTTCCTTAAAAGCCAGTAAGTAAGTATTAATGCACTACTACACATCAATCGCTATTAATTAGAGAAATGAAATTTGCCTCGTATATAGGACGACTGAATCACTAATTTTACCATTTTGTTCCTTTTCTAGTTCAGTGGCATTCATATTACACAGGAAGTGAAAATAATATGTCAATTATCTGATACTATCTTCACAAGAATATTTATATAATGCTCACGATTTTCTGACTTTTAGATAAGGAATTTAAAAAAAAATTATGAGAAATCGCTGTTCACGTGCAGACGGACGGAAGGACGATCAGACAGGCGTAGGAACCAAAAATTCTTTTTCGGTATCAGGGATTCCGGAAATGTTTATTTTTGCTAAATCTCGAAATCGATTTTATGCAGCACTACAATACTTCCACTACATCTCGCATGATGAAGAAAAGGGAGTTCTTTAAGGAAACATGTAATGTGATTAGTCTATGTCTTTAGATTCTACACAGCCGGTAGACAATTTTGTGATCATAATGTTGCGTAATTCAAGCACAAATAAAAGATTTACGAAAAATGGAGTAATCGTAATCAGAGTAGTTAGTTCTCAGTCAGTTGGCGGAAAGCGTTGTGTGCACGATCTTACATTACATTCCTTGTGGCAGGGCAGGTTTCCACGGAGGACGGTAACCACTCTCTCCAAGCATGCGCAGTTGTTGCTTAAGGAATACTGGGACTGAGTTTTAAACTTTTAGGGTGCTATTCATAGACATTTCGCTATCCCGGGCGTGCTAAACAGGATTCATATCATATCATATCATATCATATATCATATCATATCATATCATATCATATCATATCATATCATATCATATCATATCATATCATATCATATCATATCATATCATATCATATCATATCATATCATATCGCTGACACTGGTTTATGAATATGAAAAACGTTAGTTCGCTGATCATCCACCGAAAGCCGCGCTAAGAATGTCTATGAATACGGCCCTTAAAGTTTGGTTTGTTATGTCTGTACGTTTAAATTACAGTACCAAATTTCATCAAGTTTCATTCATTAGTTCCTTAAATATTAATTTTCACGTATTTGAATGATATTAACTTATGCGTAAATTCAAAACACCCCTGACGGCTTTAGAATTGTTTTTGCTTCTATGAAAGACTTGCATTTCATGATAAAGAAAACTGTCCGTGGATTTTTAAATTTGAGAAATGGTTCATAAGATAAAAATTGTCTTATAAATCACAATTTTTGCTTGATAATTTTCTTTAATTTTTATCATATTATGAAAAGTTTTGGTAATTATGGATTTTGACTACTTTTGGACAATTTTTTCAAACTTCCAGTTTCGCATTATTTTACCGTCGTAAAACGATAGAAATACTTTCAATTGTCGGAAACGAACCTTAACTAACCTAACCTAAGAACACTTTATTATAGGTCATTTCCGACAATTGAAAGTATTTCTATCGTTTTAAGACGCTAAAATAATGCGAAAATGGAAGTTTGAAAAAAATAGTCCAAATCCATAATTACCAGCGAATATAATAAGCTCTGCAACTTACCAATTAGAGTGAAGTGGTGACTATAGGGTCTCCCAATCTGCTTTTCAAAATATCCACACATTTCCCACACGCACAACTATCAAATAACAAACCATGATTATTGTTTGTATAACTTGGTTAATAAAAACCTAAACTAACCAAACCTAACCTTCGTATATGCAAGATGTACAGCTGTCAAAAAAAAAAAAAAAAAAAAGTGGCCGCACTCGTGAACAGCTAATATTTTCAAAGTCCTCTTCGGGTCGCGGCGATGTTACACGATGCATGTGCTTGTACAAGCAGTTCCGTAACTATGAAAGTGTTCCATATCTGCTCCTCGCAGACAAGCGGTAGAGTGCTTGTTTAATGATTCAAAGGTTGTGGGTTCGGGCCTTCTTCAAGTTTTCATTTTATTTTTTAATCGTTCTTTAGCGATGTAAATGCTATTCAAAATTATCATTTATATTCGGTTATCGTTCTTTATGGATATCACGTTATTTATATTTTGTTATCGTTCTTTAGACATATGAATAAAATTCAAGTCATCATTTGTATTCTGTTATCATTTTATAACGATATGAATAATAATAATTATTACTATTGTATCTCCAATGGGGGTTAGCCCTATTTTACATATGTATGTTAGGGCTATAGTTTTATACACATAAAAGATAAGCATAAAGAGAAATGAAAAGAAAATTAAATTAGCTTACACGATGTAAACAAAACATAAACAATCCGTAAATTAGGCATTGCGATTGCAAAATAAATATCAGGTATCAATTTGAAACATGCAAAAACATTAACAACACACATACGTAACACTTCCATAACACAAATATGCAGCTTTCCGTACCATACATCATAAATTAATACACAATAGTCACACAAACACAATCAAACTATAATGATGACATTGCGACGACATCAAGCATCCCATAACTGACTCACATACATAACAAATCAAGCATCCGTTGCAACACATACACTTCAACATAGTAACCACACTTTTAAAAGTTACAAATTTGGCTCCAAGAAGAATAAATAGGACACTGTTGCTAATTACTATTCTTCCACAATTTCTTAAATACATCTGTAATAAATCTGTGAAATTCCGATACGAATAATATTCACGTTTTTTATATTCTGTTATCGCTCTTTAGCGATATAAATAATATTCAAGTTATCATTTATATTCTGTTTTCCTTCATTAGCATTATAAAATAATATTCAAGTTATTTATATTGTTATTGTTCTTTCGCAATATAAATAATCTGTATTTTATGTAAGTAATTATTATAACACAAATAACCATCTTTCTTTGTAAAATAGGTTATTTTATTTAGATAATTAAATACGTATTATATAATATCTTATATTAATTAAACAAACCGATATTTATCATTTATATTCTGTTATCGTATACATAATATTCAAGTTATTTATATTGTAATCGTTCTTTAGCGATATAAATAACATAAATTTAATATTAGGTTTGGAAAAATCCAGTTGCATAATACTGGTATTAGTTTTTCTTTTTGTATTATTACATTATACTATCTTGAACCACAATAAAATGAAAAGGAGTAACGAGGAATTGAACCTGATACGCTGACATCTAAATTCCGACGTTCGTCCGCTGAGCTACGAGGGCAAAAGTGTGGAAACAATTTCGGAAAAATTGGCCCAATCACACTCTAAGATATTCTGATGATTCGTAGAAGCTAGTCCAGGATGCGGGGGGCAAAGCCTAATTGAGATTTCCCGGTCTCTGATCGGGTCAAACATCCTGATAGAATTAATATTTAACCCTTGCCGTGACTTTCGGTGAAGTCCGGAGGGCCCAATTAGTCAAATCCACTCTCCTCATCTCCACGCTTGGGACCCCTGGAATTTAATAAGATGCGAAAGAGATAGTGGTGTCCGGAAAGCAACGGGATGTTACCGCATTTAGGCCTATCCTTCCTAAGAAAAACTGCAAACATGAACAAAGGAAGCTTTTAATAGAAGAAGAAGGATCTTCTGCGGACCTCTGGAAAAAGAACTAAAGAAGAGACTAGTGAAGTGCTTTGTGTGGAGTGTGGCATTGTATGGGGAAGGAACATGGACATTACGGCGAAATGAAGAGAAACGAATTGAAGCATTTGAAATGTGGATGTGGAGAAGAACGGTTAGTGTGAAGTGGACAGACAGAATAAGAAATAAAATTATGTTTGAAAAAGTGAGTGAAGAAAGAATGATGCTGAAACTGTTTAGAAAGAGAAAAAGGAATTGATTGGGTCTCTGGTTGAAAAGAATAATAGACGACATTAGGATATGTGGATCATATGCGGAGACTAAGAGGAAGGCAGAAAATAGGAAAGATTGGAGATTGCTGGGTTTGCAATGAAATACCTGCCCATGGACAGAACACTTATGTATGTATGTTCAGAATGCCTGGAATATCGTGTCTAAGAATAGTCGCTATTTGCAAAGACTAGTCAATTCCATGCCCATTCGGCTGCAAGATGATCGATATAAGAGGAAGATAGACTAAATATTGAATTGTGGCTTTTTGTTTTGTTTTTTGAACGCTTAATTGTTTGAATGTTTTAAGGCCGACGCCAGTAAATTTGTTTTGCTTATGCCACGAAAGATATTTTTATTGAGAATAAAATCTTTTTTCTTTCCATTTGCAGCCACAGTATCATAATGATAAAGTCATGGCATAATATATTAATGAACCTGATGTTAATTACTAAAATAATCGTAAAAGAGAAAGGAGCCTTTATGTATAGTTTGTCTCTTTCAAAAAACAGAACAAAAAAAGAACATGAAAAGCACGAGGTTGTAGTCGAACGCAGTACCTCATGAATAAGAGGCCTGAACGCTACATTTACGCTATCGAATAACATACAGAATACTTCAATTATAACTGTAGATATCAGGCAACGTGGTCCAACAACATGTAACATCGCCTGTCTCCGACTTGTAGCGAAGATACCCGAAGGGAACTTTGTTTCAGAAGAGCGGCCACTTTTTCTTTTGACAGCTGTACAACCACGATGCCACTACATCAGACGTCCATCCAAAGCCATCCAAGATCCAAATAAAAAAAAAAAAACAAACAAAAGACGGAGCTTCGAATACTGCAATTGATCGATCAATCGTACTCCACCACCCAACAACCAATCACAAGCCCCCATTCAAATCACTAACCCTTCTTTGACACCTAAAACACTTCCTCTTTCAATCTGCTTTCAAAATATCTGCACAAATGCCACACGCACAACTATCGGATAACACACCATCATTAATTAAGAACTCGCGCAATTCTTCTTCCCTCAATCTAATTAACTCTACCTCACTCGTTCTACATCCCGCGCACAAGACACGATCCACCTCGAAGTCGAGACAATGCTGCAATGGATCGACCAATCGAACTCCCCACTCAGCAGCCAATCACATCATCATCCACTCAAACCAAGCCACCAATCACCACAAAGCCCGCCGAATTGAACCATATAAATCGTAAAAAATTCATAATAAAAAACACAAAAAACATGTTCCCGTCATTTCCGATAAATAAAAAGCAAAACCTTGTAATCAAGAGTCCTCATTTAAAAATCCGCGCAGTAGTCAAAGTCCATAATTACCAAAGTGTTCAGTGAAGAGCTGATTCCATGCTCAGTTTTGTATATTGCAACATGCTGAGTATTCTTGCAAAGTTTCATGTAAATCGGAGCAAATGGAAACCTCTAGGAACTTTATTATGGACCAAAAACGTAGTTTTAAGAAAACGCAATTTTTAGTGGGTGTGGCATTTAAAAATGATCGCCAGGCCTTTAAAAGTAGTAGGAGGAAGCTAAATATAGGATAGAGTGTTAAGAAAATTTATGAGGTAGTTATTTATGTAAAAAATATATATTTATTTTTACTGTTTTGGCCAAAAATTCAGTCTTAATGTTCCTTAATGAAACATTCCAACTCAGTTTTCACATATTTACAAATACAAGTACTATGGTTCGGGTACGGTGAATTGCCACAAAATACTCGGGAGAAAATTAAACACAGAATGAATATGGGAAATGCCTGTTCTTATTCTGTTGAGAAGCTTTTATCATCCAGTCTGCTGTCAAAAAATCTGAAAGTTAGAATTTATAAAACAGTTATATTACCGGTTGTTCTTTATGATTGTGAAACTTCGACTCTCACTTTGAGAGAGGAACATAGGTCAAGGGTGTTTGAGAATAAGGTTCTTAGGAAAATATTTGGGGCTAAGAGGGATGAAGTTACAGGCGAATGGAGAAAGTTACACAAAACAGAACTGCACGCATTGTATTCTTCACCTGACATAATTAGGAACATTAAATCCAGACGTTTGAGATGGGCATAGCATGTAGCACTTATGGACGAATCTAGAAATGCATATAGAGTGTTAGTTGGGAGGCCGGAGGGAAAAATACCTTTGGGGAGGCCGAGACGTAGATGACAAAATAATATTAAAATGGATTTGAGGGAGGTGGAATATGATGATAGACTGGATTAATCTTGCTCAGGATAGGGGCTAATGGCGGGCTTATGTGAGGGCGGCAGTGAACCTCCGGGTTCCTTAAAAGCCAGTAAGTAAGTAATAATTTGTTGTGCAGCACTTCTAATTTCTACGTAAATGTTGGTCTGCAATGTATTTAGGACTTCTATAAATTTAAATGCATGGGAGTGATGACGATAAAAACTAAGAGTTCAAATGCCAATGGAAAGATTCGCAGGCATTAGTAGTGTGTAGTGAATGTGACGTGAAACTTCAACACATTTCCGGCGGGAAAGTGCTATCTTCACTTACATAAGTGTCTAATAAATAATCACTATATTTATCCATAGCAGTGTTATTAGGCTTTATTGGCATAAAGTCCTCAACGAAACAATCACTCACTTCGTTAGGACGAAGAAATGGTAGGCCACAAACGTAATTCAACCATTTCCCAACTTCACCTTCACCATCAGCAAACTGTTTTGAAAGGCAGAGTTGTTGCATTTTTCTGTGTCACGCTTGCCCCAAATGAAATGGCCAACCTTCAATTTTACTATCTGAAAACACTGTTTCGATGGCTAACTTTGTGGGAATTTCAAAGTCAATGACAAATTTAAGAGGGGAAATTCCAAGAATTTTCAAAACGCCTAACAGCCCAGTATAGCTTCCAAGTGCCTTATTTGGCAAAAGCGCGAATAACAAAGGTATGTCGATATTATTTAACAGACCATGCACGGAATACAATATTGATAAAAGTGACGGGTGCAATATTGAGATGTCCCATCCATGTAGACAGTTCCTGCATTTTTCAGAGCTGGTACGTTTGTGGTACACAAAAAAATCAGGTAGAATCCAAGACGGAGTCGCTGTTTTCTCGATCAATATGTTGGATGACTTAAGGGGCTTATATGACGTCACATAGCTACACACAATATTGCAAGTACAAAAAATTGTTTTCATAAAATTTTGCCAATTCAACACGAATGATTTTTGAAAAATTTTCAGATAAGTTTTCTGTTGCTTTTCTTTTGCAACTATTGCTTATTTCTTGTCGATTTAATTTTACGTTGACTATGCTCGTATGGTTATGAGTAAAGTCACACTTACCCAAGTCATTTATTTCTTCAGTTAACCCTGTTTGTAAACTTCGCTCTGCAGCTTCTTTGGATACACCGCCATGTATGTTTGTTACTTTTAGACATATAGGTCTAATAAACATAAAATTTAAAATTGTTGATCACCAAAAAGTTTATTTTTTTTTCACTATAAGTCAAATGTACTGCCATCACTAAGCAGGGTAGAACAGACACTGATATGAAACATAAACAACTTGATCGACACAGGTACCAACCACAAAATTTACCGCAAATAGTTTTGTGGCAATTAACATAACTCGCAGATACCAACTCTAATATTGACCGCAGATAATATTGTATTTCTATCTTATAACTATCTTTACCTGTTAGGGTTTTGTGGCAATTCACCCGGACATCTATGGTCAGTTTATTGTTTTATTTTTTCTATCTGCTGAAGAAATCTGTTTGCTCAATTCGTGGGGTGGTTTCGACTAGCGTCGTGGATTACATGCGCTTTTCGGTTCATGTTTGTCGATTATGGCAAAGTTCGATATTCATATGTTCGCTCTGCAGAAGGAGGCCTGTCGTGTTTGTTCCACCCATCTTGTTATAAATATATTCGCTGCCCTCAACTTCCATCCCTTCATCTTTTAACCCGCTTAAGAATTTTAGCACAGATCTTGCATTAGTTTTTCATATGAAATGAGATGAATTTCGGAATATGTAGTCTATTGCTTTCGCGTGTAAAATACTAGGTACGGTACCTTGTTGATAGTTTCAGCCTGTTGTGGGCTATCTTCGGAACAGGGTGGTCCTGGTTTTCGGCCTCCTGTTTGCGTTTTCTGTGGGGGTGTGTTTGTGTAGTGTAATGTGGAGTAAAAAAGTGTGTGTGTTCTGAAATCGAGTTGTGTGGTGAGGATTTCATGTAGGTGTGTTTTGTGTGCCTGTATATTTCGTATTGTCCTAATGTGTTTAGTTTCTGATTTTCGGTTGAATTTGTAGAATTTCCATGTCTGTATTTATGTTCCTGTAAGTATGGTTGACATTTGTTGTGTGTTTGCGTATGTGGAAGTATTTTTTAATTTTGTTATGGCTGTGATGTGTTCTTTGTAACGTGTTTGAAATGATCTGCCTATCTGCCCTATGTAGAAGTTGTAGTAGATGTTGCATTTAAGTTTGCATACGTCTGTGTGGTTGTATTTGTTGTTTGTGTGTTCAGATGCTTCTGTAGAGTGTTTTTTGTTCTGTATGCAATATTGTAATTTAATTTCTTGAATGAAGTTGCAATATTGTGCTTTTGTTTTCGTATGTTAGTGTGATGTATTTTTTTTTTTTTGTGTTCTTGTGTTTGTGTTGTATTTTTTTTTTTTTTTTGGGCTTGTCTTATTATATTATCTATTATGTTAGGGTTCCTATATGACCGAAATCCAGGTAGCAAATTTTGGTGTGCAGTTTCCGACGTACGGGCAGGAGCAGTAGCCTACGAGTGGTGCTCCGGACTGCAAGACTCCACTGGCCTTGGTCGAGTAATACGTGAGTACTATTCTCACAGACACACGAATAAACAGATGTAAACAGACGAAATAGAACTAGAAGATGGCCTCATTGCAGCCTTGAAAACGTCCGACTCGCAGAGCAAAGCTAATATGATTAATATTTTTTAGTGGGTTATTTTACGACGCTTTATCAACATCTCAGGTTATTTAGCGTCTGAATGAGATGAAGGTGATAATGCCGGTGAAATGAGTCCGGGGTCCAGCACCGAAAGTTACCCAGCATTTGCTCGTATTTGGTCGAGGAAAAACCCCGGAAAAAACCTCAACCAGGTAAACGTTACTCCACAGGTATGGAGTTCATGTTCATCTAACTTGTACTGTAAGTGACGAAACGCAGGTCTGTATGTAAGACATTAGTCGTTTGTAAATTATTGAATGAAACCATGTGCCAGGGTGCTATTTTATAACTGGTTTTCGGGGGATATTTACGATTGTCACATCAGTCCACTGTTGATATTGTATTTGGTCGGCAGTTCCAGCATTCAAAGAAAAATTGACCATGACCGAGATAACTTTATCCCATGGTGAATATTGTGATACAGTCTTGATTCCTTTGCTATTGTTCCATCAATTCTCCTTGATCAACTTGATATAATCGTCTTCTGAAAAAGTGTCAGCACTGTCACTTACCTTACGGACAAAAGGAACTTTATAGCAGACAGTCTCTTTCAACCAAAAATAGATTATATCAGACACAGAAAATACAGAGCATATTATTTCATGTTTTCATGCTTGCATGTGGGCAGCTGCGCTGTGCACTACCCTGTTAGCTCTGCATCTGCAAGCGTGGAAAGATAAAATGTATAGCTATATAAATACAATGAAGCACTATATATTGTGAAAATCCTCATGCTATAAAACTCAAAAGAGGCATTTTAATGTAAAATGCACAATTTCCATCTTATGTGCCCTGTTACTGTAGAGCGTCTCGTTTAACGTGTGGGGGAGGACGAGCCGTACGATGAACATGAGGGATGCACAAGGTTTTAGTTACAACATTTATGACGGAGCATTAATTGAAATTATATTTTCCAAAAACATACAAAACAAAAGAACACAAATTGCATAACGTTATCATACACACATTTTAACAAACAAGCAATAAAATTGTAACGTTGAAATAATTCAATATAACAAATCAAATTTTGGTACTTGTAAGATATTGCTTTCAAGCAGCATTTTTACAGTCATGAATTTCATTTTCTGTATGACTAACATAATATCACTGCCTTCTGTGGCTGAATGAATAAAACTACAATATATTGATCTGAAGTGACTATTATTTCCTAAACATAATTATCCATTCTCAAAGTTCAATTTATTCAGATACAGTTCAGACCAATATACTGTAGTTTTGTTAATTCGGCCACAGAAGACGATGATATTATGTCAGTCATACAGAAAATGAAATTCATGACCGTAAAAATGCTGCTTGAAAGCAACATTATGTAAGTAGCAAAATTTGATTTGTTACCGTAAATTGGGGTTACTTTGAACACAGAGGATACTTTGAAAATTTTTTCAGAAAATCCTATTTAGGTTTCTACATGCTGCACTTGTAATAGATGGAGGTAAATTTGGTATGAGAATGATTTTATGATCATTTACCTCCATCTATAACAAGTGCAGCATGTAGAAACCTAAATATGATTTTCTGAAAAAAAAAAAAATGTTCAAAGTTTCCTCTCTGTTCAAAGTAACACCAGTTTACGGTATGTTGAATTATTTCGAAGTTACAATTGCTCGTTTGTTAAAATGTGTATATGATAACGTTATGCAATTTGTGTTCTTTTGTTTTGTGTGTTTTTGGAAAATATAATTTCAATTAATGCCCTGCCATAAATGTTATAACTAAAACCTTGTGCATCCCTCGTGTTTATAGTACGGCTCGTTACCTGCACTTTACGTTTTCACTATGCCTAAACGAGACGCTCTACTGCACTGTGTTTGTGTATTGTGAAAATACTCATACCATCTCAAAAGAGGTATTTTAATGTAAAATGCACATTTTCCATCTTATGTGTCCTGTTACTGTGTTCCTTATCTTATATTAATTATAGCAAAGGAAATATGGGTAATACGATGGACAGTTTCAGAGGAAAAAATCTGTATCGTATAGTAACAGTTTTATTACAACTTTCAACACTCTTCGGCAAGGTACACAACCATCAGAGCCTTATTAATATATGAAATTATACAAATAGTATGAAACAACAAGCAGCACACTTACAGGTCTATATCTAACAACTTGTTAACCAATACTCTATTGTCTTTCAATTATCTCAGCTTCTGTGCCACTGGTTTGATACAGTCTGAAAACATACAAACATTTTATTACGTTAAAATAAAACTTTACAGTCGATTGCGAGAAAATAATCACACTGATTATGTATTATGAACTATACTGTCAGTTGATTATGAACTTTTGCTAATCACAAAATTTATCACCAGTCTTATGTAAGTTAAGATCATGCATCAGAAGTAGAAGCTCACTGAAACTCAAGCTCTGCAATCTTGATGATGAGATCTTAGAGTCGCATGTCGGAACTGTCTTTCCTTTAACAATTTCGTCTTCATCAGCCTTATTGTCTCAACATTTAATTTACGTGCGTGTTGCAAACATTTCATATTTCTCTCTTTTGTTTTCTCCTCTTTGCCACAGTGTTTTATAATTAACATCCATCATTTGATACAAATTATATATTGCATACAGAGTGTCTGTTTTAGAAAGTGACTAGCCAGCCATATTTCTTAATTTTTACTGGTGGTGGGTAGTATCTGATAATAGTAAGATAACTTTTCTTCGAAACTGACAGGAACACCTAGTCACCTTCTAAAAGGTACACACCATATAATTACAACTGCAATTAATTCCAGCATTATTTTGCAGATGAAAAATAATATCGAAGTTAATTAATATAAGTCTAGTTTCAAAATTTCTAATCTTGCAGAAATTATTGTACACGAAACCTTCAATTAGCATGCAAAAATATTAAAACCATTATGTCTGTTGTATAATAGTACATTATGCAACGAGCCTATAATGATAGTTTCATAATATTCATACGAGCATCTTAATTACCATTATAGGCAAGTTTCATACGACTTTTTATGCTCGACCATATTTCTAACTTGAAATTATTCAGATGTATACATTTTATTTGTATCTGACAAGATCGGAAGTGACCTTGTAGGTCATAAATTGTGAGATGTGCGCAGACGCGAAAGTATTGATTTTTTCCGAGGAACAATAATGTCATTGACCTTGATGTAATCCCGTTAAACTTGATATAACCTTGATTATTGAATTCGACATTAAAAACGAGATGACAAATTGAATTTATTTGAATATTATTTACAATTAACGCTAATTATTATAGTAACAGAACATAACCTTCGACAGTATTGGATTTCCAGCCTCCGTGACTTTTCGCTAATTCTCTTTCGATTGCATATCCGAGAATAATCGATACTTGCGGTTTTATAACGGTACAAAGCTGACTTGTCATTGGCTGAACACCTGTAAGCTGAGTTGTCATTGGCTGAAAACACCTGTACTTTAATGAGTAGGTGTACTTTAATGACATGCATTAAAGGACTGCTACCAGGTGTATAATTACTACATTTCGGCATGGTCGAGCATAAAGTTCTTTATAGGAGTTGAAAATAGTTACGTACCGGTAACATATTTGTTTCTATTCCTCTATTTTTCAAATGCAATGGGCTTGCATTTCTATGTTGACACCCATATACAATCTTCATTTCTTTATTTTTCTAAATTTGTTTTCTAGAGTTTTATTTAACTAGTGGTAGAAACTTCAGTAGTAAAATTATAAAACTCGAATAATAATTTTCCTTAAGCTACAATGCAATATTTCGTAGTCGCTGTCCACTGGACAGCTCCTCCACAAACTCGAGTTCAAATTCATCCTAACAAAAAATTTTGATTTTTCTCCCTCATTTCGTAGTATCACAATCACCACTTTTAAACTCATTCTTCAATATTTTACAAAAATACTTAGCGAAATAGTTCGGTGTTTGTGGATATTACGTAACCACGCTAACTTTCTCAACGTATGTGCAATACTTTGGTTTCCTGCTGTACACCTTGAGGGCTCTGGCATCTTGTAACCGGCCGATCTTCTGCATACTTCTCTTAGAATTACACAGGGCACAAAACTGAGAAGTGAACGCGTGCAGGGGCGATCGGTACCTGAGATGCGAGTCCTTGCAATGTTTGTTCGTTTTGTGGGCCCACATGTGGAGGCACAGCTCGATGATGATGGTGATCACGGTGAGCCACGCTGGGAAGGGGAACAGGAACAGGGTGGGTATCAGGAACACGGCGGGGCTTATGTTGCGGGTCTCGCCCAAGAGCTTTTGCTCGATCCGCAGGGGGTAGTAGTATTCTGGGCACACACTCTCATTCAATTTATTTGCTAGTTCTAGCATTTGATCTGGGAAGCCGGTTCGTTGCTTCAAGTGGTGGTAGTTGTTCAGGGCTTTCTTGGGTACCTGGAAAGGCCTCCTCCTTTCGGTCTGGGGGTTGACGCTTGGAGTCTGTTCCACCTCCCCCGTTTCGGCGTTGGTTCTACATGTTGTGGTTGGGCGCTGGTTAGCCCAGTTGTCCTGCACTTGTTCTCCAGTTTCGCGGTCTAGTATCTCCATTCCGCTCGGTGGCACAACTCTTCTGCTTGCCATGGCGCTTCGCCGAGATGCGTACCGCCAAACCTAAAATACAATAACCAACGTCAGGAACATATTGCATATCTGTACAATAGAAACGACCGTTCTTGGCCGATAGAAGAATGTTACATGTCTTGGGAATACAGTGGACTCTCCTAAGTTCGACAGAACAGAATTGAAAAGTTCAGTCCAATAAGGGTAGTGAGTGTGGCAGGTGAAATGAATACAAATTCTTATTGGTTATCCAACAACGAATACAGTACTGTACTTGCATTTACTGCCCGCCCCGAGACTTGTGTATGCGCTTCTAGTACCACAGTGGGTTTCGACAGTTCCGTCTCACAAACGGCACAATTCTCAAATAGAAAAATGAGAGTTCATTGATTTAAAAACAGTGATTAAATATGGATGTCCTAATAAATAAAATATTCCGTTTTCCTTTAACAAAAGTATCACTACAAGATAGAACAAATTCCCATTCAAATGACAAACATTTCTTAGTACCCTTACAGGGGCGTGTCTAATTCTCCTACGTAAGCAGTCGAACGATAGGATGTCGAACTTATTTTCTGTCGAACTTAAGAGCTTCCACTGTATATATTATATAGCTTTCGCGTTTTAAATATTATAGTATTTGGTTGACTAGTTTCAGCCTGTTATGGGCCATCTTCAGAACTGGTTGGTGATAGTCTTGGTGCCTTTTATTTCCGTTTCCTGTGGGGGTATGTTTGTGTAGTGTAATGTAGAGTCAAAGAGTGTGTGTGTTCTAAAATTGAATTGTGTGATGAGAATTTTATTTGAATTTGTTTTTGTGTGTCTATATATTTCGTATTGTTCTAGAGTGTTTAGTTTCTGGCTTTTTGGTCGAATATGTAGAATATCCATGTCTGTGTTTATGTCGCTGTAGGTATGGTTAGCATTTGTGATGTGTTCTGCATATGTGGCGCCAAGACCAGCACCAACTAGTTCTGAAGATGGCCCATAACAAGCTGGAACTAGTCAACCAGGTACTATAATATTTAACACCCGAAAGCTATACAGTATAATACATATTCCGAAGTACTATAGTGTTAAAAGTTATGTAATCAAGATGTTGCATGTCTATTGTCAGAAAACCTATCTCGATGAAGCTTACATCAGAGACATCATTTATGGGGATAAATAGGGGCAATTGCCTTTCCCCCCCAAGTTTAAGACTAAACAAAAATAATTTAGTAGTGCTACCGAAGAAAAAAATGTGAGAACTGTACTTTTTATAAACAAACACTTCAGAAATAAAGACGAACTGGTTAAAGACATTGCTCAAATGAAATCTTTGATACATTAGTGGTCGTTATCTATTGTAAATAAAAGTAGGCCAACAATGTATTTTGTTAATTGAAATTAAAATTTATTTTACAATACAACTTTGTGTTAATTATTCGCACCTACGACATATTAAAAGCAAGTGTATGTAAATTACGTATCGACTAAGTAGATACGTTTAAATTAGGCCTATGGAGAAACTGGAAATGTGGTGTAAAGTGGAGCAAACTTGAACACAAAAAAATTAATCATGATATCCAGAGTTACCAACTTAGCTTTTCTGAAGCCGGATTCAACTTATTTGGATAGCTGGTCGGCTTACTAAAATACGTGAAAGCTTATGACTTTAAATTCAGCTTATTTGACTATATACGATTGCTTATGGATTGAAATTTAATTTATTTGGCTGTACATGATTGCTTATGGGTTGAAATTCAGCTTATTTGGCTGTACACTATTTGATATGAATTCAAATTCAGCTTATTCAGCCGAATAGCCGGAAAGTCGGCTTAATGCTCCAGAGACTAGATTTCAAATCCCGATGAGTTCAAGTGAAATTTTTTAAAATTTGTAGTGCACAAAGACGAAGTTTGGGGCAGGTTTTCTCGGTTACTTCCCTGTAACAGCAGGAAATCTACAATTTAGGCCTACTTCCTCAATCATTATTAATATTTCTTCCCATTAAACAAAGTAGACCCATATATCGCACACTGTTAATAACGAAATTTCTATTTTCTTTTATTTGACAGGCCGCTGAACAGACTGTGGAAATCTGATAATTCTTAAAAACGTGCATTTCCATGAAGATATTGAAATAGGTTTTTCTTCAGTACCACGTCTTCTGTTTACAAGTACATTGTATAATGTGACAGTAAAGTGCTACAAGGTGGTTAGAACTTAAAAACTAGAATTCAGTTATTACTCGACCAAGTCCAGTGGAGTCCTGCAGCCCGGAGCCGTGGCGCTACTGCTCATGCATTCGTAATACCGCATCGCGATAGTTCACATTACGCCCGCGGCTCCACTCGCCTCGGTCGAGTAATATTTTGAGTGGTGTTTATTCAGTGATGTTTTCATGTATTTACCTCTTTTTGCCCATGAGAACAGCTACGCATTGTTACAGTCAAGTATTTTAATTGAAAACAGCTTATCCCTCATATGTATTCAAATAGCCTATATGTTGTGAAGTGAAATTTAATAGTTCTAAAATAATAGCTTATCAGTTTAAGGCGCACAACATATGTCCGCCTAGTATATCGTGCCTAAATCACAGATTCGCGTCTCGGCCACTGTAATCAATTGAGCCTGTGGCAAAGAATGGGGAGGGCCCATGTAAAGCAATCGATGTAGTGACACTCAAAGAAGCTTACGGGGTTTCAGTTGACTGCAGTTAAAATTATTTTGCTCATTTTTAAGGAAAAAAACATTATAATGTAAAAAATAAAATTATTTTAAATTAGTTTAATTAAGTCTAATGTTATATAAAATTTAAGAATACCAACGTACTTCATAAATAAAACCTACTATTGCTACTACTCTCTGCCACCCTATAGATTCAACGGTTAATATGTTAACCGTCAGTACGTAAAGGGTTAACAATGCTGCATCAACTACTGGATTATTTAGCGTCGATGAAATTGGTGATAGTGAGGTTTTACTTCGCGAAATGAGACCGAGGATTTTCTATAGATTACCTGAAATTCGTCTTACGGTTGGGGAAAACTTCGGAAAAAACCAACCAGGTAATCAGCTCAAGAGGGAATCGAACCCACGCCCGACCATAAATCCAGATCACAGGCAAACTCATTACCTCGCGAGCTAGCCAATGGCTAAATCATTCTTAGTGGCGTGTTTTATATGATATTACAGATGAGGGATGTCAAAACCCCTGCATTGTGTGCTCTCAAGATCCCGCACATTTCCTTAAGTGCGATGATTGTACTTTATCTTGCTGATAAGCGAACCTTGTTGGATTTGTATTGCTTGTAGTATGAGCACGTAATACAGGTGCTTTGAACATCCCTGTAACAGAAGTATTAAATGATTGGTATAATTATTCTGTATGTTGTAATACGTTCATAGAATGACGAGACAGTGCAAAAACTTGTGATCTGAGGAGTCTGATTGCTTTAACAAACGTCAAAAGTTTTTATTGATTTATGAAACGTGTGACGTAGGTATTTTAATTTCAAGACGTAATAAAATAATACTTTGTTTTAAAAAATCATGATAATGCCACAAACATCCCGTTGTAAAAAAAATTACAAAATCCTAAACACAATTTAGTAGGCTAAATATAATACATTTAAACTTCGAGAAAAAAAAACTAGTAGGCCTATGTAAGATTCTAAAACTCAGGATCTGAAACGAAGTAACAAAGGCGCCACTGCTGGAAAGTTGCATGGAAAGACCTTTCGCCGTGTATACAGTAATTTTAGAAGAAAAACCTAATTTGTTGCATAGAATAACGTTTCAAAAACCGTCTGGAGTAAGTAAAGTAATTATTTGTATAAGCCAAATTGATGTAGCAGAGTCGTGACAAACACAATAATCAGTAGTAGTGAATGCAATTAGCAGGTGTTATTTGTGGCGGCAGGACCAAGAGTAATGTTGTGTAATTATCGAATAGATAAAAAAAAAATCCTTCTACCAACAATGGCGGCACATCAATGTGACATGGCCTTCAAAGGAGCGACCTTCCTCCTTGAAAGATGTAATTTGCGACAGCTTCATTTTATCTTTTTCTCTCAATTCAAACCTGCGGCGCCGTTCGCTTCTTACTCCCTTCGCAAAGCAAATTTCTTTTACATTGCACGTGTCATGTAATTCTGAAGACACCACCCAGCACGCTAGTATCTCAATGGAGAGAAGCATTAAAGAACGTGTGTTCCCCCTCAATTGCACGTGAGTTCCTTATGGTGCAAAGTGAGCTAGTATTGTATAAGTTCGCTTCAGGGCCGCTTCTCTTCTTTAGTTCTGTGCCCGGGAGGAAAAAAGGCCTTAAGTCAGTTTTTTGTGAAAATGAGATTTTTATATATTCTGAAAGCGGAAACAATTCTCTACAATCTGGTAAAACGGTTAAAGTCAAATAAGACTCCTGACTGGATTTATAGAGCGTTACCAAATGTCCTAAGTACATTTTGAATCCAGCACACACAGAAAAAAGGACGGAAGTATATTTAATACTTTATTCCTTACAAACCATCACATGTTTACTTTCCATGCTTCCCTATTAAAAAGGTATAACTTGTATTTTAGCCATTTTATGACATATTGATGCCCTTTCCTTTTAAAACTTTAAGCACCAGGGTAAACAGTCCTATAATTGTTTAAGACCCATTTTGCATTTCTAATAATTTACATTTCTCATTTATTTTGACATTAATAAAGGTCTTATGTTTAATAGTCCCTTCTACTCAGTTTGGCTTCTAGTCTTAAAAGGGCTTAAGTGCGGCTATTTTTGGAAATAATCAAGAAAATTGTTAAATGGGCAACATTATTTATTTTAGAAGAAATATAAACAAATAATATCCAGGAAAAACCTCTTAATTAAAAAAAACTCTATAATGGACACCAATTTCAATATTTCTGCTGCTTTCCTGAAAAGTATAAAATTTTTACTTAAGACCTTTTTCCTCCCGGCCACAGAGTTAATTTCACGACAAAACAGAAAACAAACGGACAGCTTTACAATTACTGACTAGACGATTAGACTACATGCAAAGATTTCTTATAAATCGATGCAGAGAGTAAATTAATATAGACAAAACCAAAGGAGAAATGTGAGATACAAGACGAGATAGCTTCAGCACTTCATAAGGCAGTGAATTAAGGAGTGTAAGATGAAAGAAAAGAGCAGAAGCGAGATGACGATGAGGACCAAGGTAACGAAGACGAGGATTAGCATGATGAAAAAATGAGGAAGAAGTTGACGAGGACGAGCAAGGGAAAAGTAACAGAACGAAAAGGAGCAATGTGACAACGATCAGGACCAAGGTGACGAGAACGATCAGGAGCAAGGTGACGAGAACGATCAGGAGCAAGGTGACGAGAACGATCAGGAGCAAGGTGGCGAGAACGATCAGGAGCAAGGTGGCGAGAACGATCAGGAGCAAGGTGACGAGAACGATCAAAAGCAAAGTAACTAGGACGATCAGGAGCAAGATGACGAGAACGATCAGGAGCAAGGTGACGAGAACGATCAGGAGCAAGGTGACGAGAACGATCAGGAGCAAGGTGACGAGAACGATCAGGAGCAAGGTGACGAGAACGATCAGGAGCAAGGTGACGAGAACGATCAGGAGCAAGGTGACGAGAACGATCAGGAGCAAGGTGACGAGAACGATCAGGAGCAAGGTGACGAGAACGATCAGGAGCAAGGTGACGAGAACGATCAGGAGCAAGGTGACGAGAACGATCAGGATAATGATGACATGGCTGAGGAAGAGCCAGAAAACAAAAATGAGGAACAAGATGACGAGAACAAGAGGACGAGATGCATGATAAGGATGAAGAGGAGCAAGATGACAAGGACGAGCAAGAGGACGAGGAGGAGCAGAAGCATGATGAGAAGGATGAAGTGGGGCAAAGTGACGAGGACGAGCAGAAACAAGTGGACGAGGGTGAGAAGCATGTTAAGGATGAAGACGAGCAAGATGACAAAGATGAGAAGGAAGATAAAGAGGACGAAAAGAACAAGTAAAATTAAGAGATTAGGTGAGCAGGGAAATGAGAGGATAAGAATTAGAAGAAAGACAAGGGAAAGAAGCATGATGTTAACAAGTAAGAGGACGGAAGAGTAGGAGGACTTTTGGCTTCATTTTATCTAGAAATTGAGTACCTACTTACTAACGGTTTATTCGCACATACTAGAAATAACGTTTCTATTTTCAAGGCTGGGAATTTTTAGCGGCTATATCTTTAATTTCTCTAGACAAAGAAATTGCACGTAAATAAAGGTTAATAATTATACTTTTTTTTAATCTCACTTTTTCACCGATTCCCATATTTTTTAATCGAAACTGAATAAACAAATAAAACTATATATCCTGATAGTAAATGTCGTACATAAATAAAATAAGCAACAAATTCTGTCGAAAACGTCTTAAGTAATACAACATATTATATTATTATTATTATTATTATTATTATTATTATTATTATTATTATTATTATTATTAATAGACGAATTTATTGAATAGCCGCAGAAAAAAATAGTGTACCTGTACTGGTGATTGTGATAAAAATAATACTATTAATAATAGTATTAATGATAACAACAGCAATAATAATACTGACAGCAACGCATATGAAATGCCAAAAAATTGTAGTCCTACCTCTAATTCATTGACTTCACTACTGGGAATACAACTATAACACAAATTTACCTGGTATGTCCGCGGTAGACAGTAATGTGAAAAAATTACTTTCTAGGAATTTCGCACAAACAATAAAACATAGAGAACACCAATACATAGTTTTTGTAAACGAGTTCTTGAACTAAGAAGCTATGAATCTATGAACCTTGAAAGCGTGGTAAGGTTCCTGAAAATAATATTAACCTTATTTGAAGGGGGTGATATAATACATTATAATTAACCTTAAAATATTCAGCTCATTAACTCGCTTTGTTATCACTTCCGTGAGGAATATGAACCAACGTTTGATATTGAAAAGTGTCAGCTATTGAGTTAGTCCCAATGGAGAACTACTTTCAATTCTCTTCCTTGAATGTAACTCATATCTGTCGTCTTCTAGGTATTAAATAAGATACGTAAATAAAAATTTTAGTGAACTACACATTTAAATATAATAATAATAATAATAATAATAATAATAATAATAATAATAATAATAATAATAATAATAATAATAATAATAATACTCGAAGCCCTTTAACGACACAGACCGACCAGTCGGCTGTTGGCCTCACGTCCACATGCCGAAGCAGAGGTGGACGATCATCCAACCAGAATGGAGGTATCGTGTGGTTAGCATGATAATCCCCCCAGCCGTTATAGCTGGCTTTCTTAACCGGATTTATCTACCGATCGTAGCTCCCTAAATTCATCACAGTGTAAAGTGGGCAACTGTCACATACACTGGTAGAAATTTTATGAAAAATTTTCTCCCCCCATGAGGACTCGAATCAGCGCTCATTCCGTAACCCGAATAATGAATGAATGAATGAATGAATGAATGAATGAATGAATGAATGAATGAATGAATGGAAGTGGGAGGAGAAACTTTAAAGTTATGTGAAAACACGTCCTTCCAAGAGAGTTTGGGGCTGTGAAAAACTGAGTATGTGAGCTCCAAGCCTGTTGGCCACTTGTCTTACTTCGGGTTTCGCCGCTTCACTGAAGGAGCGCTAGAAAATTTCGAGGGGGAAAGCCGAAAATGGACGTAAGTTATTAGCTACAACATACGGGGAAAGGGGAGGGGATGGGAGAGGAGAGGAGGGGAGGGAGAGAAGTACAGCGAGCTGACCCAGAGGAGTTAGAAACGCGGAGGCACCAACTAGGAGGAGAAGTGGTCTAAGTCTAGGCAACGAAACGGTAATAGCCAATTTGGCTCTTTGAAAATTCGAACGTGTAGGAATATTAATCATCTTAACGGTAATAGCCAATTGGCTCTTTGATGATTTTTCTCAGATCAGGAGACCAGCCAATTGGCTCCGTCCTAGTCATGATGCGTTAGTGAACGAAGCCACGGGACATATATTTAAATAATTCATTTAAAGGTAAATAAAATCCCTAAATAATATCATGATTAAAACTTCAGATTAATTAAATAAAATCTGCAGTCGGATATTAGTGTGTGAGTGAATGGATGAATTGCGAGTGAGTGAATATGAGAGAGGAGCGAAGTATGTTATGGAAGATGAATGTTATATTCGTGACCTTTAAATAAAGGACATTTTCTTTTCGACAGGAATAAACCATCCAAGGGCAGTTAATGAGATAATCTGGGTGAGGAGAAAACATGATTACGCTTCCTATTACAGACAGCAGCTTATCGGAGGAGCCACGAAAATGTATCTTCTGTAACTAAGTTAGGGACTGTTATGGAAGGTCGAAACAGATAAAAGAATATTTGAGTCTCTCCCTGATCTTTAGACTGGTACACAGTAGACGCACTAACAACTTATTTTTATAGATCTAACAATTTCGAGTGGCGACATATAGCCTGATAAAGAATAAGAGAGTACGAAAGAATGGATTCAGAAAAACAGAATAATGTAACAGAAGATAAAGTACAGAGGAGTAGGTTCAGGAAGACCTATTCTAGGATGAAGCACAGTAGAATTGAGAAAACAAATTATAGAAGAAGAACGAATGACGAAGTATGGAAAAATAGATTGAGAAAACGTATCATAAGAAAAAAGACCAGAAGATTGGAATGAGAAAATGTAATATAAAACGAAAACGGACTACTACAAAAAATGGTTTAATAGAACCAATTATCAAATAAGAAATGAGAAACTAAATCAGAATGGAATTAAAAATATAATTTATAAGATAAAAAGTAAATCATTACAGAAGAATGTAATAATGAAACTAATAAAATTACAAAATGGAAACAAATTGAAGGGTTCAGAACCATAGTGGGCCAAGCGCCATTTACTAAAACCGTAGAAAACAAGGGTTAAAATGAAGTTATTACCATAATTCAATGGAAACATATACCAAGTAATATAAAGTATACACATTAAAACTAAATGATATGTCAGTCTTCATTAAACTATGGCATTCACTTTAACCCTTGCTTTCTTCGTTTTAATAAATGGCGCTTGGCCCACTATGGCTCTGAACCGTTTAATTAAGAACAGAATTATGCAACCAGTTACAAGATGGTAACGGACTGGGAAGTAGGTACAGACCAATCAACACAAACAATTTTAAGATAAAAACGTATAAGAAATACTACAAAAGAATGGAATGATAAAAGCAGACTATTACAAAGTAATGGATGAAGAAGTATAAGAATGGGATGATAAAATCAATCATAAGATGATAACCAACAAGCCTACTGGTACGGAATTATAGAATGAGGAATATTAGCTGAAACTGGCGTCATTAAAATGAACCCGGAAGTCCGGTAGTTTCATAGGAATTTGTGAATTACAAAACGATGTCATTGGCAGACCATGTGAAGACAGAAATAACTAGGAAATAGTTGTTGAGAGAGCTTGGAAGTTAATATTATAATGGATTAAAGGGATGGGTTGTGAGTTTGGGGATGCTTTCAACACCAGTGACTTAAGTTTTCAAGACTATAAAATTCTCAAAATTTTAAGTTTTCAATAAATTTCTGTATACACGAGTACGAAAACATTTATGCTAAATAACTTTCGTAATTACGAAACATCGTCGTTAAATAAACGGAGTTTATTACTGAACTTATAAATCTGTTGACAAACTTTCGTTATCAGCATTATCTTTCTTCAAGTACAGGTAAGTGCTGGTCGGATAAGATCTTATTCAGATTTTACATCGAACTAATATTTTCTGCCTTCGACAATGGTAATTTAAAACAAATATATCGTAAAATTATTATTACTGCATGAGACCACATAAAAGAATATAATAATAATAATAATAATAATAATAATAATAATAATAATGATAATAATAATAATGATAATAATAATAATGATAATAATAATAATGATAATAATAATGATAATAATAATGATAATAATAATAATGATAATAATAATAATAATAATAATAATGATAATAATAATAATAATAATAATAATAATAATAATAATAATAATAATAATAATATGGAGCATCGCTGTTCTTAGGAAGATCGTACCGTAATTTTTTGCTAGAATATTTTTTCAGATAATGAAAATAAGGCATTAGAAGTCGTTTTATAATAATATGAAATGGCAAAAATTTGTTTTCTGTTAAAATGAAACAATTTACAAAGATTTTGATAATTCAGAAGTAGGACTTCACTACTGAAGAGATGTCAAAAACATGAGCGCCCGCAGGTTTTCGTGTTATACTATTACCAGTATCTAGTACATAGTCACGAAGCTTTAGGTGATTTTTTGCATTTCTCGCGATACAGTGCACCAACCGGTTAGCAACCGAGAGTACTAGGAACAATAGACTGTGCGATAGTAGCGATCCTAGTGGCTAGCAACCAAAGTTCAACTGTCATTGAATGCATATTCCCTACGTATTGTGCTTCGTGACTGTACTAGACTGTACTATTACGGAGTAAAAGCAGAACACTTCCTCGATACTCATGATAATTTTTAAGAGTAAATTCTGTGCTGATTATCTCTTCCCCTATGTTAAGAAAACCAACTCATATGAAAGATATACACATTTGTGAATACAACATTTAAAAATTTCTACGTAGTACATTAAAAAAGTAAAAGAAAAATTCTGACTCCTTACATCAGAGGCGGTTGTCCCCTCTACGGACGTCTCTAATTGAAATGTATTTGTTTATTTACAGTTTTTTCTTCTGCATTGCAAGTGTACTCTAATCTCCTTCGACACTCGTATTTTCATTAGTATTGCTCAGTATCATATTACAGTTTCTTTGCAGTTAAACACTCTGTTCTTATGCCTATCTTCTCCTATCAACTAATTACTGCGTTTTATTTAATATCTATGTTAAATGATTGCTCTGACTTCTTGGTCTGCTCATATCATAAGTGATCAATGCTTTGGGTGGCCCGGGGTAAATTAATTACGACTTTAAGATAACTACACTACCGGTCAAAAGTTTTCGATCAGCTATGAAAACAACTAGGCTTCTATAATTTATGCCAATGTACAAACACATCGGAAAAACTAAATAGCCCAACAAAATAAATATTTTCTCTCTCTAGGATTACGATATGATAGAATATTCAAAACGAAATCCCTGCTTTAACCACAAATCCATAGTTGTGATAGGTGATCGAAAACTTTTGACTGATAGTGTATAATGGAATATAATATTAATTTTCTTTTTCATTTAAAAGGACGAATAATCACTGCACAGTTCATATAATAAATTGTTTATTACGCACTTCTAGTAAAATAATCGTAACTCGAAAATTGTGACTTGTAAAGATACACTATTTTCTAGTAAAAATACTGCTGTAAAGATATTTTAATAAATACGTACCAAAACCTTTGATACATTATTATTTTATTATTACAATTGCATACCTCTGACCAGTAGAAAGGAGTTGAATATTAATTATGAAAGTAATATGTGATCTTCGACATAAGACAGTATTTTACTGGGAGTGTGATTAGTGCGCTCTTCGACTGATCGTTCATTGAAAAACTGATAGTTCTCGCAGACTACCTTAAATATACAATTTAATATTTCAAAATGGAAGTTTTAAGATTAAATGAAGATGAGTATGTTATGGAGAAAAAACATATTTCAGTAATTAGGACATAATACATCACTATAACTATATATCGCTTTATTATGTTTTAATAAAACGTTGGTGTGAAAGAAAGAACGGTGAATGTAGAGTATCCAACGCCCACTGAACGAATATTTCACTTTTATCACTGCCAATGTTGCGCTATAATCGTATATGCAAGGTAGGCTATAACAAAAACCTAAACTAACCAAACCTAACCTGTCAAAGAAGCATCAAGTTATACTAAATATGTGTAAAATTGGCCTATGTCTCTATAGTGGGCGGAACATAAGTAACATTGACCGAAAGAACTAAACTATCGCATGGGAAGTTTATATGATTTTGGAAGTGAAAGTCGTGAAACTTTGTAAGTTTTTTTTTTTTTTTTTAAGATGAAGTTTAATATTTAAGATGCTATATACTTTCCCTGGGCCAAAAATACAATACAATCACCTGAACTTCCCATGTGGTAGTTTCTCCACTCGAAAAACTTGAAGTAAGATTTTTTAAAAGTAAATAATGTTTGTGGTTACATTAAAGAGTTTAAAAACAAAGCGGAAATTAAACATAATAACAAGTACAGTGGAAGATATCGAAACTTATAAAATTAAATAGTAGCTTATAATCATGTTGGAAGAATGTTCCCTAAACGTTTATTTGCAGCAAGCGAATATTCATTTTTCTATGTGAAGACGAATGTTCTATGAAAAATTAAAGACAATAATTTCTATAATCGAGTCGCCTGAAATCAAACTGCACTTTATCTAAAAAAAAAAATCTGATTTCTCAAAAAAGACTAAAAACTAGTAGGTCTAAAGTTAGCCTTCAAACGATGATTTTACTAGGCACTAAAGTTAAGGTAGATAAATTCCAGTTGGACTCCAAATGAGCAGTTTATCACATTCCCTGCAAAATTCTGTACTGCAACATACTTTAATTCCACATTTCATAATCTGGAGAAAGTGCAGTTTGAATGATTCTAGGCGACTCCGTTATTCTCTGATTTTGGAACTGTTAAATAGCAAGGTGCAAAAGCAAGCAAGAATACGGACTATAATATTATTCCGTGAACTTGAACAGAGCAGCCAATACGCTTATAAAGCTCTTCATATCGTAGTATATGTATTTAATAAGCCATGGACGAAAGTTTATAAATACGAAAGCTAACACAACTTACCAACATGCCACGGTGAAGTTAGGAAATCACTTTTATACACTGCACTGCACACAGTTCATGTATAATAAGAGTTCATATGAGGCGTTCCCCTTTTAATAACACCGATCACTACACAGTAATATAAACCACTGAAAATCCTGGACCTCGTATCCTTGAGGAAGATGAATGTCTATGGTATGGCCGTCATGGAGACATAGAGCGGCTCACACAGGTTGCCTGTTGCAGATAATGGAAGTGTTCGTGTTTTATACGAGAAACCTGTTCTCTCTCACTCGCAAAAACGACGTTTTCCACGACTGCTTGCGCCGCACTGAGTTTCACAAGCGCTCGTATCACAATGCCTAACAAACAAGCTGCTTGTTTTATCAGTCGCCTCTACGTGGCGTGGTTGTTTATCTTCCTGCTTTCCTATTGGCTCTTGCAAGTTTTCATCATCTGCGAAAAAAATATAAAAAAAAAGTAGATTGTGAAGGTTGCTTAGCTACGTTTATAACTCTGTATGTCAGAAGTCTGCCTTGCGTTTGGCGTTCACAAGCACAGTATTCCCGAAATAAAGCAGTTTTAACATATGAAACTGCGGAACATCGAGATTGAAGCGTTTAACAATTTTCTTTCTTTGCAACCTAGCTTTCTTCTCAGCAAAGCTCAGATCATTTTCCAAATTAATCATCAAACTTAGGCATAAACTTTTTATTCAATTTTTTTGTGAAAATATTAGTGCAATTCCCCAATATAATCCTACTATTTGAGATATATTTAGATGCATTATCACTGAAGTTGTCGTACATTGCACATAAATTAACATCATCACTGAAATAGCTTTTAAATTTGATAGAGACTTTTATAAACACGTTCTTAAAATTCTAACTTCAGAGAATTAATAAAATTTAATCACAGAATATTTTAAATAGTATAATGGTAAAATATAGCCGTAATATCTTTCAGATTTGATAATATTTAGGCTATTTTTCCCTGGAAATTCAACATATGTATTTAATTTAGCTTTCTAATGTAGAATGTAAGACGCTTAGGGTGCTACGCATAGACATTTCGCTAGTCCGCGCTACAAGCGTGCTAAACTAGCCCCGGCTATCAACTGATTACTTGTACAGGATTCATATCATATCACTAACACTGGTTATGAATACGAAAAACGTTAGTTCGCTGATCATCCACCGGAAGCCCGCGCTAAAAATGTCTATGAATATGGCCCTGTGGTGCGTTACTATTGAAATTGTTGTAAGTCCAAATTTTTATGCTCTTTATTAGAGAAATGATTATATTTTTAACAATTAGGCTTAAAATGTAACTTCACGCTCTCGAATATGAATTTCAGACATTTCCGTTCACCATTATTAATCATAAACAGCCCGAAAAAATTATGTGACATGTAACAAGAATTTAACATATCGATGGCTAAGAAATGATTCCTCGTATCAACA
This sequence comes from Periplaneta americana, assembly GCF_040183065.1. Lineage (NCBI taxonomy): Eukaryota > Metazoa > Arthropoda > Insecta > Blattodea > Blattidae > Periplaneta > Periplaneta americana. Next base: position 182,284,950 of record NC_091117.1, on the reverse strand, counting down.
AAAATGGTAATTTGGTCTAACTACATTATTACGAATAATTAAGTTACTATTAGAATAAAGGCCGGTTCACAATAAACCTGGAACTGAAACGACAACGAGAACGAGAATGGAAATATTGTTAAATACATTTATTTTAACAATATTTCCGTTCTCGTTCTCGTTTCCGTTCCCGGCTTATTGTGAACCAGCCTTTAGAATTAGCGACGAAATCCCGTGAAGGGCAAGGGCCTCCTGACTGAGCAAAGTGGCTTGTTATTATTATATTTACAAAATTGGACAGTTATCTAATACTTTGTTCTCGAGTAGAAGATCTTGCAAAGCAGAAACATAAAAAAAAGTTTGTATATTTTGAGAGAAACTTATTTTTAAAACAGTTGTCTGATTCACCTGCAAATTCACAGATAAAAGGTATCACTTCTTACCCATCGATATGCTACCATAGTATCTAAAGCAGAAATCTACAAAGCAAAAAAATATCGTAAGCAAAATATACTGAAGTAAGGGTAACTAACATTGAAATCGCAGTAGGAACATTATCTTTAACTACGTGTCATGCTGGTTGCAGAGTGTCAAACATTCAGGATAACTCGATTCTTTTATCCTTTTTCAAAAATTTGCTGTCCTGAACTCTGGCCCTTGTATAAAAAGCGGTTGCTCATAAAATAACTTCTTGTTGAGTTATTCTGACATAATTATTTATCTTTTTATATTTTTGTAATTTTAGCCAGTCCATTTAATAAGGCACACGTTAAACACGATTAAATTTAGGCTGAATAAACAGTTCTTAAAATTTATGTTGGTATATCAAAATCTAGCTTCCACTGACTACTAGGATCCAGAATACAAAGCAGAGGTTAACTTAAAAATAAAGTACAATTGATTTGCGGAGAAATACAAAAAATTATAAATTTGAAAATAAAGTAGGCTTACAATTTGATTTTGTAGAAACATGAGATGAAAGTAGAATGAAGAATAATGAAATGAAGTCAATATTATTACGTAGTGTTATACAAGTGATTGTGTAAAATGGATAATGAATCTCTCAATACTATTAGACAAATTTAGTTAATGTCCTCATTAGAAAATTTAAGAGAAAGGAGAACGGTTTTGGTTAACTTAAATGAAGTTCTCTAACACAATAAAATAAGTATTAATTGACTTACTAAAATTTTATTTCACTAATGTTATCTTCACCAAAACTTTTAAATGGAGTCGCCAATACCAGTTGGCTATCTATGCGGAAAACAAATGACGATCGTAAAGCATGTTTTATAGTATCATAACCATTTTGGAAAGTTGGCAAATAAAGAAACAGATGCTAGAGAAGTGATAAAAACAAACAAATACTAGGAAGGTGATAAAATTGTAGCAATAAACAGCCATGATTGGTTGAAACACGTCCTTTCGTACAGTGTTATTGGTCAAAAGTAGTATGACGTAGTAAAAGTGTAATAGTCGATTAAAATTCCCAGACCTCACTGGGACTCGAACCTGGATCGCCTGACCCCTCAGCCACTGCAGGGATTTATTCTTCGCTTACTTCATGCATATAACGTCGGATTTAATGTTCCTAATTATGTCAGGTGAAAAATACAATGCATGCAGTTCTGCATTATGTAATTTCCTCCATTCTTCTGTAACTTCATTCCTCTTAGCCAGAAATATTTTCCTAAGCACCTTATTCTCAAATACCCTTAAACTCTGTTCCTCTCTCAAAGTGAGAGTCCAAGTTTCACAACCATACAGAACAATCAGTAATATAACTATTTTATAAATTCTAACTTTCAGCTTTATGAGAGCAGGCTGGATGACAAAAGCTTCTCAACCGAATAATAACAGGCATTTACCATATCTATTCTGCGTTTAATTTCCTCCCGAGTGTCATTTGTACTTGTTACTGTTATTAATTATATTTAAAAAATTGGAACTTCAACTGCTTTGTAAGTCCAAACATTGTTACATTCATTTCCAAACAATAAACACAATGAAGGTGAAGCAATGGAGGAGGTGAGTTGGGAAGGGGGGCTATTAGCGGAGGTCTGTTCATTTTCAACCCGTCGCGTCAGTCTGGAGTTTTCTCTTCTCTCTTGGATCTTTATTATTATCTCCAGATCCGCAAGCCACATTACGCAGTTTAAATTCAGTTCTTCTCCGCTTTTATTTTATTTATTTTCATGCCATTTAGCGCAGGGGTGGAAAAAATCCGCAGTAGATAAATTTTCTTTTACAAGCAAATTTTTCGTGGTAATATTTCGTTCGATGACGATAACAGTTCTGGAATAGCAGACGGAAGTCCTATGACATTGCGACCATAAATCATTTGTGCGTACCATATTTCCTGAGAAGAATGGATTATATGAGAGAATATCAGCGGGTGGATTTTAACCCTGCTTTACTACAGAACTTGTCTCAAGAATTCCATAATGGTCATCGTATCTACAGACCAATATTGCAAAAGGATTCTACAAAATCAATTTAGGCATCTACGAGTTGTTTAACAGGCGGCCGGGTAGCTCAGTTGGTAGAGCAGCTGGCTACGGACTGAAAGGTCCGGGGTTCGATCCCAGGTGGTGACAGGATTTTTTCTCGTTGCCAAACTTTCAGAACGGCCCCGAGGTTCACTCAGCCTCCTATAAAATTGAGTACCGGGTCTTTCCCGGGGGTAAAGGCGGTCAGAGCGTGGTGCCGACCACACCACCTCATTCTAGTGCCGAGGTCATGGAAAGCATGGGGCTCTACCTCCATGCCCCCCAAGTGCCTTCATGGCATGATACGGGGATACCTTTACCTTTTTTTACGAGTTGTTTAATGGTCTATTTATTTATTTATTTATTTATTTATTTATTTGTTTATTATTTTGCTAATAATTGTAACATAAAATATAATATATACAGAAAAACTTTAGCTCGCCCCTGAAAGAATAGAACTCGGATTCCTGAATTGAAATTAATTAAATTGAATTGAATTGAATTATGACTGTATTACAAAGTTACAGCAGAACGTCTGACGATCTTCATCTGATATGATCGAACTTAGTACGTCATTCTGTAACATTTTTATAAAGTGAGGGGAAAGATAAGGTGAGTTGGAGAATATTACTAAAATGAAATTTCATTCCATTTCATACTATACTTGCCATTAATTCTCAAATCTTGCCATAGCTGTAGGCCTAAGCAGCTGATAGCTTTCCAGGGAGAAAATTTACTGGTTGATTCCAGGCAATATAGTAAGGTTTACTTCGCTCTCCATCATTGCTCCCCCTCCCCCAAAAAAGTCCATAAATGTGGGGGCGTATTCCTGACACCAAAACATAACAAAAAGTTCATATGAACATGGGTCCGCAAACCCTTCGTTAGGGAGTTATGAAAGGAACTTCCTGTAGTGACACCTGATTATGTAATTCACCTCAAACTTGCATTTTTCCCACTTTCTTCATTACATTTGGTCATGACATTTGTTTTGTTTTGTCTGATTGCCTTTTGTTCTGTTTTGTGTTATTCATAGTAACATTCATCACATCACAAGATGTATTCAGTGAGAGATATGCACTACATTTATGGCCTAGCAGATGGGAATAAGGTAGCAAATTTGATCAAATCCGTAACACCCCAGGACATTTGCACAAGCATGGAAGAAGCAGGCTCAGGGCATGTATCGAAGCAGGAGGAGGTCACTTTGAGCAATTTTTGTAAATGTGTGTTACAGCATTTAATCATAATCATCATATCATCGTTATAATTTAGGCCCAAGAATATATAACAAATTTATATTTAAATATCCTATTCTTGTCAATTCTAATAGTTCAAGTATTAAATTAAAAAAGTTATGTATGGATTTTATAAAAACTGGAAAATTGTAAATTTAAATTTATACATATGTTACTGTAAATGTACGAAGACCGATAAATCTTAGAATTTACCGGTATAACCTAACATTTACCGTTATAGTGTGGTAAAACCTCGAAATATCTTATTAGATATATACATTTTGAACTTTTACCAAGAGATGTTGGTAAATCTCAGGATTTACCGATCAGTTGTGGTAAAATAGTATTCATTTAATAAAAAACCTTTACCGTTCTTCGCACTTTTACATTTCTCCGATTCATCTTTTTATTGTTGTTTTATGATTATTTTAAAACAAATAAAATTCACCTCAGCAATGATTGAAATAATTTGTATTTATTTTAAATTGAAATTATTTAAATAATCTTATATTCCAATGTGAGTTTAATAAACAATATTTCATATTAAAAATAGTGAAAAATATAGTTTTAACCACTGCCTGTTATAGTATTCCGTACAAAAATTAACAAAGCCTTTACATGCTCTCTAACAGTCCAGATCCACAAATAAAGTAAAACAAACATTATGAATGTTAATTCTTGTTACAACAAGGTTGGCTGTTATGACATTTAGAATTACACAACATGGAAGATGATTTACAGAAACATTTTTTTGATGAACGCTTTTTTAACAATTACACTTTTTGAACCCTTATTCTCCAACAAAAGATAGTTTGCCAACCACTTCCCGTACACTAATTTCTTCTTTTCCTACTTCGATGCTGATAAAATTTTCTTTGTACCATGTAAGTTGATCCTAGTGTACAATGACTTCAGTTTGTCAGCTTTGGTACAAAGTTGATAAAACTCGTCATCTTGAATATTTATGACCATTGCTATAATTGATTTTGCGTCAATTTTTGCCCGGCCTACAGCCGGTACTTTGATTCTCAAATTCTGTCCGACTGAAAGTTTTGGAATTTTGTTACAAGTGGCTACTTTTATTTTCTTCACTTGCATTTCAAGAACTTCCTTGGCAGCCTTTCGGAACCGCTTCACTTTATCGATCCTGCAAATATGTCTGAACCTGCACAACGGAGGCAGGATTCTTCGTTCTGGATTCTTCGATCTAGCTTTTACCAGCTTGTATCGGTAAATCCTGAGATTTACCAACATTTCTTGGTAAAAGTTAAAACTGTATGAATCTAATAAGATATTTTGGGATTTTACCGCACTATGACGGTAAATGTTAGGTTATACCGGTAAATTCTAACATTTACCGGTCTTCGTACATTTACGGTAACACATATATTCTTATTGCATAGTAGACATAAGACAAATTGTATTGTGCTGTATAATTATTAATTTCAATTCAGGTATCCGCCCCTGAGCACGAGTTCTACTCTTTCAGGGGCGAGCTAAAGTTTTTCTGTATATATTATATTTTATGTTACAATTATTAGCAAAATAATTAAATTAAATTAAATGTATCACATATACCATTACTAATAAACCATAACTGCCTAACGAAGGGTTTGCGGACCCATGTTCATATGAACTTTTTGTTATGGTTTGGTGTCAGGAATACGCATCTACATTTATGGACACATATATAGAGATACACCTTGCATAATAAAGTTGCGTGGGAGATATAGTCGTGACTTCAAATCCAGAATAGCGCATGAAGGATTTTCTATTCACAAGGCTGTACATGTTTGCTGTTGCAGAATATGTTTTATTCTATTTACTTCAGAAAATAGGCTCGCATATTCATAAAAAAATGTTATCATAATTTATGAAGTTGCATTAGCAGATAGGTGCACTGTAACCAGATTATTTTAATTTGCAGTGATTATCGTCGCGTTCATTTACAAATTTAGAACGTTGCTGTAATAGATATGAAATCCGCATTCCAATAGTATTCGTAAAACCATTAGGGGAGAGTCGGGTAGTATCGGACATCGGGTAATATCGGACAATGAGTTTCTTTCATCTACCACACGATGATAGTACCTGATTGACATGGTTACGTTTCTGTGATGTCGCATAGAGAAACGTAACCATGTCATTCAGATACTACCATATGGTGGTAGATGAAAGAAACGCACTGTCCGATATTACGCGATGCCCGATACTACCCGACTCTCCCCTAATGAGTCCTTGTTTTTATTTTTTATTTTAGTAGGTTATTTTACGATGCTTTATCAACATCTTAGGTTATTTAGCGTCCGAATGAGATGAAGATGATAATGCCGGTGAAATGAGTCCGTGGTCCAGCACCGATAGTTACCCAGCATTTGCTCATATTGGGTTGAGGGAAAACCCCGGAAGAAACCTCAAGCAGGCAACTTTCCCCGACCGGGAATCGAATCCGGGCCACCTGATTTCGCGGCCAGACGCGCTAACCGTTACTCCACAGGTGTGGATAATGAGTCCTTGTCTACTTACATAATTGCGTATGGAGGACAAGCTATTTTTTTATAAACACATACATACATAGCTACACACGCAAATTAAAAAGAAATGTCAAAACTTTAACAAGGGGACACCAAATGATAACTAATCCAGGGGCGCTTTATTGTCGAAGATGGGCCTGGTCAGTGGTACCAACTTATAGGGGCCCGTGGGGCCCGAGCCCACCCAATAATTCGTTGTGCTATTATTATTATTATTATTATTATTATTATTATTATTATTATTATTATTTTCCTTGAATAAAACAACACAAGGAGTGAAACAAGGTTGTCCACTATCCCCATATTATTTAATTTATTTGTAGATGAGTTGACCAGGGAATGGAAAGGACAATTGAACGCACATTATTTGCTAAATGATACAACCTTAGACACATTACTGTTTGCAGATGACCAAATCGTAGTTGCCGACTCGGAAGATAATATGCAAAGAGCAATATACAAATTAGAAAAACTTTCGAAAACATATAATTTGAAAATTTCAATAAAAACAAAACCAAGGTTTTAGCATTCTCTGGGTCAAATTCCATCAGATCAAAAATAGTTGTAGATAATCATATATTAGAACAAGTTAGCTCTTTTCATTATTTAGGTTGCAACCTCTCCCACATTTCCCTTAAGTATTTTGACAATAAAATGGCTAAATATCAGCAACTCATAAGCACTACTAAAAGAACACTGTTGAAGAAGGTTAGAACATTCATGTTTCAACATATTCCAATCTTCTGAATCCATGCTGGTTGAATTTAATGTACCATCTCTCAATAGTCGCAGGATAAGAGCGCAACAAATGTATTTGTTCAAAACCATAAATGGCTTAATAGACAACCCTGATCTTCTACAGCTAATTAGTTTCAATATTTGTAAATCAAATTTGAGAAAGCGATCTCTCTTTTATTTACAGACAACAAAAACACTATCTCATAAAATGTCTTCACTTTTATTAATGCTTCGAACTTACAATCATCTATCAAATAAACAGGATATAGATTTTTCGTTATCGTACAATATGTACAAGAAAAAGTTATGTAAAGCATTACTTGAAACACATGTTCTGTGTTGGTGAGTTTTTTGAATAAATGAATTGAGCCTATTGGGCCTGCTGTGTAGTGCTGTGTATTGAATTTATTAACATGGTGTTGTATTTGCTCTGCAATTTGCCAATTATAGCTACGCCTACATTTTGCATTTTTGGCTGTGATGTCTGTACTTGGCTCTTTTTGTTTTTATTTGGTGTTTTTCATTTATATCTGTATCTGTCTCTTTTATTTAGTTGGTATCTATTTGTTTTTTTTTTTCCTTCCCTTTTCCATTTTTAATTTGTAATTACACTTGTATCTGTTTTACTCTTTTTTCGTGTTGTATGCAATATGTTTTTTTTTTATCTGTACTGTTTATTGTAATTGGGGCTTTTCCCTGTTATGGACATAAATAGATAAATAAATAAATAAATAAACTGAGACTGTTTTAAAATTTTACAAAACACTAATCGTACGAACACTATTATATGGCTCTGAAACATGGACACTCACCTCACAGCAGATCAGAAGACTAGAAGCAGCAGAGATGCGACTCTTAACGCCACTAGCAGGTTATACACTTCTTGATCACCAAAGAAACGAAGACATTCACAACATATTAAACATACAAAACATAACTACAATTCTAGATACATACAGAAGAAATTGGTACGACCATGTGATCAGATGCCACCAAGAAGAATACCACAAAATATCCTAAACTACACACCAAGAGGAAGGAGAAATATCGGCAGACCGAAGAAGCGTTGGAGGGACCAGCTGAATCCAGGAGACGGAACAGGCCCAACGGCCTAATCCGAAGAGCATTTGATGATGATGATGATGATGATTATTATTATTATTATTATTATTATTATTATTATTATTATTATTTATGAGATTCATTTACTTTAACTCATAACTCATGTGTTTGAGCCCGCCCAGTGTTTTCCAAAAGTTGGCGCCACTGGGCCTGGTTCCGGATCTTTGTGTGGTAGGCAGGTCCTGTACTGCCGATGACCACAGTTTGGACAGCCCTGCTCCAAGAGCACAAGGTTATCGTAATTACTTTCACCTTGGCACTCACAGCGATGTCTCACATTGTTATGTTTTGGTAGAGACATTGTAGTGAACTGGATGCTCGATGTTCCAAGGCAGTACGATCCATGAGAAAGTAGTCCGTATGGTACAGAAATAGATTGGTTTATAAGAATCGCTGCTCTGCAATAGCGGTAAAGAATGTAATAAGTACACGAAGACTAACCAGCATTAGGAACTAATGGAATGTCTATTATTAAAATGGCCACACTTAAGGTACGGTCACATGTCGCTACTTTAGCAGCGCTGCAGTACAAAAAACTGGCAACTCTCGTACTGCGACGTGTGAACAACGGTGCAACTCGAAAAGTAGCGGCTGCCGAACCTGCTGCCCGCTACTTTTCCATGCTGCGCGCAACTTAAAAGTAGCGACGTGTGAACAGGGTTCTCAGGGTTGCAGCCGCAGCATTTTTGATATCGGTTTTGTTGAAACTTTTGCTACGGTTGCGACCAGTGTTGCCACCCAACTGTGCCAAAGATGCTTTTATTGTTTGAATGTATTTTAATGTTAGATGTGATGAAAATAAATTTTTTGCAACAGATATTAAATGCACAACACAGTCTGAGCATAACTGCTGACGATATAATTCATTTTTTAAATTTTCCGTAGCGTATTTCCAAACAGGAGGGTTGCCAACATTGATTACGTGAATATGCTGTTGGTTATCATTTAAGTATATAGGCGTTTTTAAAAGCTTTATAGTAAAAATAATGTCAATTTCTGAATACTAGATACGACAGAAAAGCAAATAATAGATAAGGAAGCTTTCGCATGAGTTTCTTAATAATGCGAACATAACCACAAAATGTATATTGAGAAGTCAACACGGAGATGGAAACCTGCAGCATGACTGCGGCTGCAAAAGTAGCGCCTTGTGTGTGAACAGACTCGCAACCTCCAGTTGCAACTTTTGCAGCACTCGGGTTGCGCAGCAGAAAAGTAGTGTGCAGCGCGCTACTTTTGGCTTACGTGTGAACACGACACGAAACTTTTGCAGCTGCAGTACAAAAGTTGCGCAGCAAAAGTGGCGATGTGTGACCGTACCTTTAGGTTTAAGTTTTTAGTCCAGAATTTTTAGCCTTTTTAGCCTTTCCGCTAGCCCGCGCTACGAGCGTGCTATACTAGCCCCGGCTATCGATTGGTTACTTGTACGGGATTCATATCATATCATATCATATCGCTAACACTGGTTTATGAATACGAAAAACATTAGTTCGCTGATCATCCACCGGAAGCCCGCGCTAAGAATGTCTATGAATACGGCCCTAAAATTCAAACGTCAGACACAGCATTATTATTTAGTCGCTCATGTAAGCATCAAAGATTTGTTTGAAAGTCAAAGATTTGGCCTGTAATGAGGCTAGGGTTATCATCCGTCCGTCAAAGGGACATGTCCTCTTTTTTTAATCATTTTATCCTGTCCGGCAGACATTAAAAAAAAAAACTTAAATTTCCGGCATTTCGAATTTCAACTAGAATCAATATGAATATTGAATAATGTGCGATATTATGCATAGAGTATCTAAACAAATGATGAAAACCTATGAGAGAATTTAACTTCTTTGAAGCTGGAGCATATAAAAAAACATAAAATATGATGACCTATTGACATGCATTGAATTCTTACACTCTAAAAATGTCACTATTCATGATTCTAAGCTATTTTATCAATTTTATTCTTCAATATACAAAGATATGTCAATCAAGTTAATTTGGACAAAGATTTAAGTTTAGATAAACAATGGTGCAAATTCTTCAATTCCAATAGTTCTGCAAGCACTGAAATTTTCTCAGAACTCTTAAAAATATGTCAATTCTATTTATTTATCCCAAGTCACAATGGAAGTGTTGAGAGAGTATTTTCCCTAATATCTGCTCAATGGACAAAAATATGAAATCGCATGCTAAGGGAGACAGTCAGAGGTTTCATCATGGTGAAATATTATTTAAAGAACATGTCCTGTGAACATTTCCATAGTTACTTTGTACAAGATAGAAGTTTGTCTGTTTAGACTCTTGTGCACAAAGTGGGCTCCACCGATAAGTAGGGTACAGATGTAATACTGATCCAGCAACTAGTGAGAAAACTAAGGTGAGCCATTGTTTTTATTTTTATTTTTGTTCATATCAATATTTAAAAAGTCCTTTTTTCAGCAATGTCTTCTTATTTTAGATTCCATGTCTTCCTATAGAATTTCTTCTCATGGTAACCATAAATGAGGTTGACTATAAAACTTATTAGAAAGTATGTGTTATCTTAATGACACTAATTTTTTTTTTATATTTTATTTGGAATATTTCAAGCGCGTTAGTTTTTTAAATCCATATTTGGATTTAATAAAATTTGTTCTGGGTGCAGGAGCACAAATTGAAAATGATTTGAACGTAATACGCCAATTATATTTTTTTGATTTTTTTTACTTGGTTATTTAAAGACGCTCTCTCAACTACTGGGTTATTCAGCGTCGATGGAATTGGTGATAGCAAGGTGGTATCTAGCGAGATGAGGTCGAAGATTCGCCATAGATTACCTGACATTCGCCTTACGGTTGGGAAAACCTCGGGAAAAACTCGACCAGGTAATCAGCCCAAGCGGAAATCGAACCCACGTCCGATAACAAATCCGGATCAACAGGCAAACGCGCTACTGCTTGAGCTATGCTGTTGGCCCCATGTCTTTTGAAGTTTCAATATTTTTAATAATTTATTTCAGAATTTTCAGATTGATTTCTTTAATAGCGAACTTGTATGTATACACCTATTGTATTGCGGATCTCGAGTTCACTTGTATCAACAGCTCCGTGAATAATTAAAGAGTTCATCGACTTGACACAAAGAAAGTACTGTCTGTTGTGGATTGTATTTGTAAAAGAGTCTTTGTACTTACTAGACTTTTTGTGCAAAGTCGTTATTTTGCATTTCACAGTCAATAATTTGAGGAAAGTAAACATTTATGGCGGCTTTACTCCTAAGCTATAGACCTTAGGTACTTTGGCTTTGTAAGCTAACTTTACAACAAGAATGTGGAGGAAATTGCTAATATTTTGGGAGTAGTTGAGTTTGTGGAGGATTACGAGGAAATTCAGGAAATCATTCAAGCATTTATCAGTTCTCTGCGCATTATAAGATATGTACAAAACCCAGCTGAGTTTTATAGGTATAACGAGTTTCAAAGGAAATACAGATTTAACAAATGAAGCCTAATGGATATCCTAATAATATTCTAGGATGTAATGAAGAAAGAAAATAAAAGAGTATTTCTCTGCATTTTTCAATCATCTGTCGCTACTGATGCAGATCCTGCGGTTTCTGAGTAAAAACATCGTTTTTCAGGATACCCCATAGCGAAAAATCACATGGCATCGGGTCGCATGATCTGGGTGGACATTCTGTTGTGCCACGACTGCCTATCCATTCATGGAAATGCTAGTTCCTTCACCCCTACACCAAAATGAGGTGGTGCTCCATACTGTTGCAACCGCATATCGGCAAAACGAGGGCTGTTTTCAAGACATGAAATCGGAAAAACAGTTGACGCACGAACATGGTTGCCAACCCACCACTTATTACACCAGCCATTCGTTTTTTTTAAGTCATGACATCTGTATATGTGTATAAGAATGAAACCTAAGAACGAATATTGGGAAAAGTGACTTTTGATCCATCTAATGTATGAAGCACTTCTTTCTATCCCTCATCACAGAACGTCTTTATACTCATCCTCCTACACCAGGCTGACCAGACGTCCTCGATTTCAGGGGACAGTCCCCGGTTTTGAGTTGCTTTCCCCTAGGAGCAAATGTCCCCGTTTTTGTCCTCGGAAATCAATTTTGTCCCCAGAAGTTTTGATTTTGTTTCAATGACATTTTACACGTGAATATTTAAGTATCGTGATGAAACTTCTGCGATTCATGTACATTTCTGAACGGTTATCAGTATGAGACAGAAGAACCAGCGAGCACAGTATGAGATATTCTGCAATCTTTAAGAATAACATACCAATATACCATCTTTGTCTTCATTCGCGTTGCGCGGAAGCGTTAGAACTGCCGCAGCATCCATTTTTAAGTAGTTCAAAAAATGAGAAGTTTTGTGACAAACCAACAGGTGAAAAATTGGTATGATGTTTTCAACATTTCAAAAAGAAAAATTCAATTTCATTTTAAAATCTTCTCAAAATAGTGTCGTTAATCATGTGTCTTTCAGTCAGTAATTCGTCAGTTGAAAGACTTTTCTCCACAATGAACTCAATCTGGACTAATGAAAAGTCAAGAATGAAAATTGAAACAGCTTTGTTACAAGTGAAAACAAACTTTCATTTCTCAGGTGACGAACTTAGTGTGGAGCTGTATGGGAATGAACACATCCTTAAAAAGATACTTTCTTCAGACAAGTACTTGTAAAATGTGTGTTTTAGAGTTCAGTGTGTACAATATTATGTGAAAGACTTCTGTCCATGTCTCAGCATGAAATTGAATTCTTAGTGGCTATAATTAGGTATGTATAGGTGTTACGTGTGTTTATTAATTTAATTTTAAAAGTTAAGATGCTCTACAAATTTAGTGTGCAAAGTTCTATCATTGTATCTAATGTTACGTGTATTTTCTGCAACATTTCAACGGAGAGTGACTAGATAAGCGTTTGTGGTTTTTCTTGAAATTGCCGATGTCCCCTGCTGGACCATAAAAATCTGATCAGCCTATCCTACAATGTAGAAATACCTCGTCGCTGGAATTCGTTACCTAATGACGTCAGGGACTGCCAGACTTTATCACAATTCAAAATTAAACTGGAAAATTTTGTCTTATTTAATACTTTTTAGGTATTGCTAGAAGTGTTGATTTGTGTTTTTTACTCTAAATTAAAATTGCAAGTTTCTTGTTTATGTTAGTTAATTAGTTAGGATATAATTAATTACGATACTTAATCACTCATCTAAGTTTGTGTGACTGCAACCTGTGTAGGCTATATTTTGTGTGGCTTTACGGTGTTTATACTGTGATTTTTCTTTTTATTTCTATTATTGTATTTGTATTTCTGGGGTGGTGTGGAAGAGAAGGCCTGATGGCCTTAACTACACCAGAATAAATAAATAAATAAATAAATAAATAAATAAATAAATAAATAAATAAATAAATAAATAAATAAATAAATAAATAAATAAATAAATAAATAAATGTATATTATAGGTATTACATAGTCCCGCGTCGTAGCATCGTGGTCTGAGGCATCATGTTCGGTCTCGCTTTACGGAATGCGCGCTGGTTCGAGTCCTCATGGGATTTATGCTAGTGTATGAAACCATTGCCCCCCCCCCTGCTACTTCGCGGGACTAGAAAATAAAAAAGCCTCGTAAAATGATGATCTGTGTGTGACGGTTTGCAGAAACGGCATAAATTTTAAAAGTAAGCATGACAAGCACGTCGGATCTGAAGGATCGTGAAACGGACACAGGAGCAGCATATCTCATGGCTCCTGACCCACATATGTCGGGTTGTGTTCTGGTTATAACTATATCAATACTATTCCAAGAAACGAATCTCAATTACTTGTAATGACTTGAAGTCTTTTCTGATGCAGTCTGCGCTCTTATCTTACATTACTTGTTGCTTTCATTTGGCATTTTTATTCGTATAGTTCATTCATCGTCTGTGAAATAAAAAGTGATAAGGAAGAAAAGGAAGTCGACGAGATTCATTTAAAATGTGACCCATCTCTGCAACATGTGATTAATAGAGCTGGGAAGTTTAGAAAACATTATAGCATCTAAATATGCATACAAATGCTAAAAACAAGCTGAAATGTATTTATTTATTTATTTATTTATTTATTTAAACGGTTTATAGTATTAAAACTTACAATAGCTTGCCTAAGGATATTATATAGGTTCATACAAATAATATACTTAAATTCGGTAAATATATAAAAAATAAATTGATACAATTGTGTCCTTACAGTCCAGAGAAGACACGTGTGGGACTTTGAACCCTTGACTAATGTATTTTATATTTTACTTTATTGTAATTTTAATGTATTTCAATGTATTTTATTGACAATATCAATGCATATTCAAAGTTTATTTATTTATTTGCTTGATTATTTATTTCTTTACTTACTTACTGACTTACTTACTTTATTTATTTACTTATTTATTTATTTATTTATTTATTTATTTATTTATTTATTTATTTATTTATTTATTTATTTATTTATTTATATGGTTTATAGTATTAAAACTTACAATAGCTTGCCTAAGGATATTATATAGGTTCATACAAATAATATACTTAAATTCGGTAAATATATAAAAAATAAATTGATACAATTGTGTCCTTACAGTCCAGAGAAGACACGTGTGGGACTTTGAACCCTTGACTAATGTATTTTATATTTTACTTTATTGTAATTTTAATGTATTTCAATGTATTTTATTGACAATATCAATGCATATTCAAAGTTTATTTATTTATTTGCTTGATTATTTATTTCTTTACTTACTTACTGACTTACTTACTTTATTTATTTACTTACTTATTTATTTATTTATTTATTTATTTATTTATTTATTTATTTATTTATTTATTTATTTATTTATTTATTTATTTATTTATTTATTTATTTATATGGTTTATAGTATTAAAACTTACAATAGCTTGCCTAAGGATATTATATAGGTTCATACAAATAATATACTTAAATTCGGTAAATATATAAAAAATAAATTGATGCAATTGTGTCCTTACAGTCCAGAGAAGACACGTGTGGGACTTTGAACCCTTGACTAATGTATTTTATATTTTACTTTATTGTAATTTTAATGTATTTCAATGTATTTTATTGACAATATCAATGCATATTCAAAGTTTATTTATTTATTTGCTTGATTATTTATTTCTTTACTTACTTACTGACTTACTTACTTTATTTATTTACTTATTTATTTATTTATTTACTTATTTATTTATTTATTTAAACGGTTTATGGTATTAAAATTTACAATAGCTTGCCTGAGGATATTATATAGGTTTATACAAATAATATACTTAAATTCGGGAAATATATAAAATATAAATTGATACAATTGTGTCCTTACAGTCTAGAGGAGGCACGTGTGGGACTTTTGAAACCTTGACTAATTTACAGTATTTTATATTTTACTTTATTGTAATTTTAATGTATTTCAATGTATTTTATTGGCAATATCAATGTATATTTAAAGTTTATTTATTTATTTGCCTATTAATTAATTAATTAATTAATTAATTAATTAATTAATTCATTCATTCATTCATTCATTCATTCAATCAATCATTTATTTATTTATTTACTTATTTATTTATTTATTTTAGACACATAATACATTTTCCGAAACAATTATATATTAGCAAAATTGTTGCCACTATTGAGAGACAAATATCTATAAATAATTCGATTTTAACATTATTCGTTCGCATATGTATTAGGCCTATATAATTTTGCTGCCTACAGAAGCGAGTTCCAAATTATGCCTCTCATAACCTCAAACTGACAATAAATTAATGAATGGAATTCTTACCAATCTGGTCCGACGCAATTAAATGCCCATCTTTAAACCGTAGACAAGGTTTTCTCCTTCTCCTTCTCCAGACACAGACACAGATCGTCCGTCAAGAGAATATGCTCAGCAGGTATTCCAAACTCACATGCGACGTAAAAGACCAGAGTTCAAGTACTATCTTGCGATGTGTACAAACATTTAGCATCTTTTCCAGATATCTACTCGAGCATTTACACAAAATCGGTAGGTTACCTTTCCGAGGAAAACCAATCGGTATATAAATAAGGAGTTTCGGATTATGTATTTATGTCTTTCTCGTGTTAAATTCTATCATACCTGGTTAACATGTTTCGGCCTGTTATTGGCCTTCTTCAGAAGTGGTTGTTGCTGGTCTTGGCGCCTTTTGTTTTGTTTCTTGTGGGGGTGTGTTTGTGTAGTGTAATGTGGAGTCAAAGAGTGTGTGTGTTCTGAAATCGAGTTGTGTGTTGAGAATTTCATTTGGATGTGTTTTTGTTTGTCTGTATATTTCATATTGTTCTAGTGTGTTTAGTTTCTGGCTTTTTGGCTGGATGTGTAGAATTTCCATGTCTGTGTTGATGTCTCTGTATGTGTAGTTAGCATTTATGCTGTGTTCTGCATAATATGTGAAACTGTTTTGTAATTTTGTTAAATGCTGATTACACATACAGAGACATCAACACAGACATGGAAATTCTACACATTCAGCCAAAAAGCCAGAAACTAAACACATTAAAACAATATGAAATACACAGACACACAAAAACACATCCAAATGAAATTCTCAACATACAACTCAATTTCAGAATACACACACTCTGACTCCACATTACACTACACAAACACATCCCCACAGGAAACAAAACATAATTCGCCAAGACCAACAACAAGCAGTTCTGAAGAAGGCCAATAACAGGTCGAAACATGTTAACCAGGTACGATAGAATTTAACACGAGAAAGACATATTCCGAAGTGGTATAATGTTAAAAGTTGTGTAATCAAGATGTATAAGAAGTTGTTCGCCGTGCAGTTGCATAATACAACCATGTTACTAACAAGACAATGTTAATATTGCTACCGATTCTGGTAAGCTATTCTCAGCAAGCAACGCTTCGCGCATGAATCCTGGTCAAGTACAGACAAAAATAACATATAAGAATTTAAAACAGAAATCCGCCTATATTTTATTAAAACGACGAAAATGTTCGGGATTAGGAATGTTATGAAATGCGGTCACGGTGACCAAGAGTTTTTCTCTTCTCGTGAGATGAGTAACCTATTGGCGCAAACCCTATGAGGTCATTGTGTCCTATCTATCCAAATATTGGCTCATGGTCAAGAGAGTGAATTATGATTGTATGTTGACATTGTGTGTATAAACACTGAAAATATATTGAACTCGATGTGTTTCAATGCTACTGAATTCTCATATACCCAGCATATTAGAAAACTCAATTTAGTAGTTTAAAGGACGTTCATTATATAAATATGAAAGATGTACATTAACATCTTATCAGTAGTGTACGATAACGGTTCAATGATAATGAAATGCTGATTATATATCCATATATTTTCAGTATTGCAACAAAACGTATTTTTGAAGAGGCAGTGATGATAAAATAACACTCTCTTGATAGAGTTTACAGTGTAAGGACACGAAATATTTTATTATTATTGGCTAGCTCGCTTTGAAGAATACATCTCATTACCGCTTTGGATGAGACAATAGTACATTATGCAACGAGCCTATAATGGTAGTAATTAAGACTCGAGTATGTTTGTTTATGAAACGAGTTCAAGCGAGTTTCATAATTTTCATACGAGCGTCTTAATTACCATTATAGGCAAGTTTCATACGACTTTTTATGCTCGACCATATTTCTAACTTGAAATTATCCATAAGTATTCATGTTATGGTTATCTAAGTGAAGAGCGGAACTGACCTTTTAAATTGTGAGATGTGCGCAGACGCGAAAGTATTGATTTTTTCCGAGGGACGAATGTCATTGACCTTGATATAATCTAGAGAATAACATGAACATTAATATCGATATAACCTGGAGATTAATTTAGAATTGAAAAACGAGATGACAAATTGAATTTATTTGAATATTATTTACAATTAACGCTAATTATTATAGTAACAGAACATAACCTTCTGCGACAGTATTGGATTTCCAGCCTCCATGACGTTTCGCTAATTGTCTTTCGATTGCATATCCGAGAATAATCGATACTTGCGGTTTTATAATGGTACAATGGTGATTTCTCATTGGCTGAACAACTGAACTATAATGAATAGGTGTACTTTAATGAGGTGCATTAAAGGGCTGCTACCAGGTGTATAATTACTACATTTCGGCATGGTCGAGCATAAAATTAGTTTATCTAACGTGTATTAAACAGAAAGACATAGTCGCTCTCCGATACTAAAAAAATACCATTATTATTATTATTATTATTATTATTATTATTATTATTATTATTATTATTTGCTTCGTCCACCAGATTTGTGCATATTTGACTTCAAGAGCCGAATCCTATAATAAAAATAAGATGTCAAAGATTCTCGACTTTGGATATAGAACTCATTAATTATCGATGATAATAGTGAAACCTAGAATTACTAACCTCGGATACCGGAGCAAAATTTATCTTACAGCACGTTTCTTACAAATGAAACCAGGTCATCGCTCATACAAAGAAAGAAATTAATCTTACTGTTTAATAACACACGGCCCCAGGGAAAATCACTTTCTGGACGATCTCGTAATTGCGGTTGAGTGGCAAAAATTTCTATAAGCACTTCTTTTGACATTATTAACATGGTGGAAGAAAAAAAATTAACTTTTTTTATCTGCCCCCATCAGAATGTTTGCTAGTAATTCATTTTTTGAGTAATACGATTGGGTCAATGTTACTAGCACACGCTAACAATAGTTAGTCCATAGTGTAGAAGTTAAAAAGTAGTTTCTAATTCCCTTAAGTCAATTATCTGAAGAGACACAGGAATAAATATTGTAAATTACTCATAATAATATGTAATAATTTGTTTGCGTCGTTCTAGTAATGGAGATATGCTTCATTATTTAAGCCTACCTATTTCAATAGACCTTTGGCCTTATGAGCCAAAGACCAAGACGGAAAACAGTAATATACGCTCTCATATTAAGTTTAATCTCTCCGATTGTGTAATGCATAAGAACCAAGGAGAGAAAAATGACAAAGACGAAGAAGGGGAAGAAGACAAAAAGTCTGGTTTTGATGATGGATGGCATTGTGATTAATGATGATTATTCATGTCCCTTATAGTCAGATTAAACTGTGAGCGTATTTCACCTTGTTTTATACAGCATACCCACTTATTGTAGTAGTTCACATTATAAGCCTAATAGATATATGTCTGGAAACCATTATCGACTACGCGTAATATAATTTAATTGAATTATTTTTTTACAGAAGCACCTCTTCATGCTACACCGAAATTAAAATTGATACAATTCCTTCAGAGAGAGGGAGGGGGGGAGATAAAAAGAGATATGAAGGGAGGGGGAAGAGGGGAAAGTGTGGGAAGGGGAGAGGGGGGAAAGGGTCAGTATGGATAGCAGAGAGCTGATATGCTTACAACCGGTTTAGATTCGACCGGTTAGAGAACATCCGCCAAGGTCGAGCAACCGAATATTCGATTTTCAACCGGTTACCCCTTATGTTTTACAGGTAGATAGAACACCAGGCGCACTTCATCAAATACGAAACCGACTTTTCTGAGTACACAAACGGAGTAACAATTGAAAAAAAAAATTGCTTTGTCTTATTAAACATGTGTTTGCTTGATGTAGGTCTACAATTTTATTGATTGTACACTTTAATACACTTATCTTCATAACTAATACATAAATGAACAATTAGACACTGGTAACAACAAAGGAAATAAGTGTAATGCAGAATATGAAATCTGGTGCGTAAAGAAATGCAAGAATAAAATAAATTACAATTACTTTCTAAAGAGAAGAGCAAATAAGTACAGTACATAGGTCTACATACATTTTAGTATAATATTTACATTTTAAACTCAAAATTCATACCTCTAAAACAGTAGTTGTTAATATATAATGCCTTTTAATTACTCTAAACAGCTAAATTATTATTCCATTAATAAATCATTTTTTAAGAAGTAGAGTGTTATTAACAAAAAGAAAAGTACTCAAATGCTTGTACTTTCACGGAGCATGTTGCACTTGAAGGTACCCAACTGTAATACCTGGACTGAATTAATTAATTAATTAATTAATTAATTAGTCAATCAGTAAACAAATTAATGAATGAATCAATCCATACATGAATGAATCAATGAATCGATGTATGAATGAATTAATGAGTCGATGGATGAATGGATGATGGATGAATCGATGGATGATTGATTGATTGATTTATTGATTGATCGATTGATTGATTGATTGATTGAAAGTACTTAGAGAGAAAAATTATCAATTAAATGATAAGCCTATACGATAATAAACGCGTCCTTGCAAGGGTTATTGCAACTCCTGCAATGGTCTATTTCAATGTGGTCTATCTTTGCCATTCACTCACAAAGAGTGAGAACTCAAATATTCGATAAACCGAAGCTGAAACACTCCGCGAGATAGGAGAGCTTTGCATACTGACTATAGCGCCAGGCGTTCAATAGCAATATAATTTATATTTTTCGTAACTGGTTGTGCACAACTCTAATAGGTAGGAGGCAAGACCTATCCTGTGGCCTTATGTACAGAGGCTATATCATCAATGGTTATGGGGGAGAAGATAGGTTTTAGCATAGATAAATATATATTTATCCACTGTTTTAGTCTGAAATTAACTTCCGTGTCGGTAGATTCATATAATATTAATAATCATGAAACAAACTCTCTTTATGATAGCTCATTCTTTCCCCTCTCGCACGGCTCAAATGCCAGGTCTCGCCTCTTCATCTATACATAAATAGTAGAAATATGATGCAAAAAATTACTTTTCAATGCCTCATGCGGTCTCGACAGATCTGCTTTGTTAATACAAATCTTCAGAGTTTGCTCACCCGGAAAATGCTCTTGATACAACATTATAATCAGGGAAAGGATTTATATGTAAATACATATTTACTTATAAAGCTAATATAATTTATATTTTGCATTATCTTTATGTTTCACAATGTGTAGGGTTGAAAAATCCTACTTTTATTTTCCATATTTTTCCATATTTTAGAGTTTAGTACATATTTTCGTTAATTTCCATATATTTTCCATATTTCATATAAAACAGTCCATATTATATTAGGTTTAACAATAAAACAAAACAAAATTCCATTAACTTTTAAAAATACATTTCAACAATAGAGATTTAAACACATGTTCAGTAATCCCTTTAACATCAGAGTTATTTGAAAATTAGCAGTCCTATCAACAATGGGAAAGTAAGTTACAAAACTGTATTAATTTAATTTAAAATTTTTAACAGACTTCAGTTGTGCAGCTCAACAGTTAAATGCCAGTCAGAGTACACATAGGTTCAGTTTTGTAAATCATACTATAAAGACGGTAAATATGCCAAAAGTACGTCATTCAGTCAATTTAAAATCAAAACTAACAAGTTACATTTCAGAATTTAAAGAAGATGGTTTATCAGCTGACAATAAAATATTATTTTGTAATTTGTGTCAGTGTGCAGTATCATCTACACAAAAGTTCCTGGTGCAACAACACATTACAACTAGTAAACATCAGGCCAACAAACAACTAAATTCCAAGCAGAGACAATTGTTTTTAACACAACCAACAACATCGAATGTAAGATCTGAGTTTAACATCGACCTGTGCCGTTCTCTCATCTCTGCTGATATTCCTCTCTACAAACTAAAGAATAAGGTCTTCAGGGAATTCCTTGAAAAATATACTCAACATACAATCCCGGATGAGTCAACACTTAGGAAGACGTATGCTCCATCCATCTACGATGAGACAATACAGAAGATAAGAGATGAAATTAAAGATAGTTCAATTTGGGTTTCCATTGATGAGACTCCCGACAAAGAAGGTAGACTTGTTGGTAATGTAGTTATCGGTTTGTTAAGTGAACAATATTCTGAACGAATTCTTTTACATTGTGATGTTCTAGAAAAGTGCAATAACAAAACTATAGTTAAACTGTTCAACGAAGCTATGGGTATCCTGTGGCCAAAGGGTATTATGTACGATAATGTGTTATTCTTTATTAGCGATGCTGCCCCTTATATGGTCAAAGCTGGACAAGCATTATCTGTTGTATATCCTAAATTGACTCATTTTACTTGTGTGGCGCATGCATTTCATCGTGTGGCAGAAGTGGTCAGAGACAATTTCCCTAAAGTAGATTTGTTGATTTCATCAGTGAAAAAAGTATTTCTCAAAGCTCCCAGTAGAGTTAACGTGTTGAAAGAAATGTACCCTGAAATTCCATTGCCACCAAAGCCAATTTTAACTAGATGGGGTACATGGCTAGAAGCAGTTGAATATTATGCCGAACATATAGACTCTATTAACAATGTTCTCCTTGCATTGGACTCTGAAGATGCAGTCTCAATTGATACTGCGAAAACAGTTACCTGTGACATAAGTGTGAAGAATGACTTAGCTCACATTCAGCATACATTTTCATGCATCATAAAAACGCTCAAAAGTCTCCAAAATAGGCACCTTTCACTATCTGAAAGTTTTGAAATTATAAATAGTACTGTGGAACAACTGAATCGTGGTAGAGGTAAAGTTGCAGATGCAGTAAGAGCTAAGGTGGACACTGTACTTTCAAAAAACCCTGGATATGAAGAACTACAAAAGGTTGTTGCTGTGATGAGTGGTGAATCAACAGTGAAGATTAACTTGGACTTATCCCCAGCAGACATTGTGAAATTGAATTATGTACCAGTTACTTCTTGTGACGTCGAACGCTCTTTTAGTCAGTATAAATCTATCCTCAGAGACAATAGAAGAAGATTCACTTTTCAGCACTTGAAAGAAATGTTTGTAACCTATTGTTATGGTAACAGACAATAAAAATTGTGTTTTGTTGAAACTACATTGGAAGATAAGGTACGTCCATTATATTTTTTGTTTAGTTTGATTAAAATGTACCAATATTTAACGTACATAGTCATTTTTTTATAATTTTAAGTCCATATTTAATTCCATATTTTGGTAAAAATCCATATTTAATTCCATATTTTGGTAAAAATAACTACATATATATTTACATATTTCATATATTTTTAGTCCATATAAATCCGTTCCCTGATTATAATGAACAAGCATTGTTTGTCCTTTCATGACGTATACTCGTAAGCAGGCAAGAAGTAGCTGGTCGTTGGTATTCGCCGCAGAAACAAAAATGTTGAGCGCATCTTGTTAATCTCCTGACCTCGAGAAATCAAAACGATATCGAACAAATTAGTTTCCTATCTTATATATTCTATGTTGTTTATTTGTATTGCTGGCTTGTTTAATTGCAATTCATTTTTATATAATTATAATAATTACTTATCTAAAATGCCAATCGTGGCATTAGCAACGGTTAAAGCGGGATATAATGTTACGGGAAGGTCACGGCTTTGTGTTGGAATTTCCTCTATATTCTGAACTAGCCGTACCCGTGCGCTCCGCTGCACCTGTTAGAAATAAATATAAACTAATTACATAATTAAAATAGGACGTTTCATCCAGGGAACATTCGTGTTTGGTAGAAGGATAAATCGTTTAATATGTTACTAAATTTAAATTGTATTGAAATAATTAAAATGCGGTCATTTTGGTCCAGAGAGCACTCAGAAGTTACTGTAATAACATTATAGCATTATGTTCATCTAGAGAAACTAAACTTTCCAATGGTGAAATAATAATTAATTATAAAAAATCGGTTAATTTAGCTTTCGATATTACTTCATACAAACACAGAAACGTTCTCTGTAGGCTATGTTTCATAGCTTTCGATTGTTGTTGTCCAAGGCCCTTTATACATGAAGTCATTTGTTTTTATTTCATTACACCGCCTTAGATGATATTGTATTTTTAATTTTAAAACTCATTTATCTCATTAAATATCAGTCCTATAAAAATGTTGCACGAAATAAAACTTACCGGAAATCATTTTTAAAGAAACTTTTGTTATGTAACATATTTCACAAAAATCAATAATAAGCGAGATATTTCGATTTAATTCAGGCCCCCTTATAACCCCCCTTTTAAATAACGCATTTTGAATATCATAGTATAGCCTAAAATCTAAGTTACAGCGAACGTAATTTATATTCCAATTTTCATGTAAATCGGTTCAGCCATTATCGCGTGAAAAGGTAACAAACATCCAGACAGACAGACATACAAACAAAAATTTCAAAAAAACTATTTTCGGTTTCAGGGTGGTTAATTATATATGTTAGGACCAATTATTTTTGGAAAATCGAAAATTACCAGAAAAATTTCGGCTACAGATTTATTATTAGTATAGATTTAAATTTAAGACATTGTAAAAATATTCGCTTTTCAACGAAAATAGACAGTTTCCAAATAAATATGGACAAACGACGTAACTTACATTCTAAATAAATTCATAAACTGTGGAGTAGGAGTTTTAAATTTGAAGAAAATAGAGGACATCATATAAACTCAACATTCCTTCTTCTTTTAGTTTCTTTCTATCTTTCTTGTCCGTACTCAGGTATTTAATTTAAAAAATATAGGCTTTATATAATAATAATAATAATAATAATAATAATAATAATAATAATAATAATAATAATAATAATAATAATAATAATAATAATAATATAAAATTTTACAAAGGCCGTCCGTCTTCACAGTTTTTTAAATCCATTTATTGTTCCTGCCAATAAAGTGCCACTAGAGTTACAGATGGAGTTATTGAAGCTTCAATATAACTCAGAGCTCATTGAGGAATATTATCTCCTAGGCAGGGCACATTTCTAGCTATAAAATCATTTGCCATCCAGCGTACTTTTGGAACGAAGAATAATATTATTAATTAAGACATATTTGTGAACAGTTGAATTTCGACACTGAATAGCCTCTGTTGTAGAAAGGGCCGTTAAATAAAATACTACTATTTGTTTATTCATTAGTCTACTAGTTTATTTACAAACACACTTGTTTCACACATGATATGAACCGTGTTGCTTAACATGTCAGGCCATAATTCCCAAAATTGAACAAATTAATCTCAACAATCAAGAATGTTTTTTACAAGGCTTCAACCTGGGTCCAAACATTTCGCCAGAAAATTCCAGCCTCCCCTCTTTCCAATCTATACCAATTTTCTCTAGGATCCCCAACAGTTTATTCCAATCCACTCTGTGAAACGCCTTTCTAGGTCCACAAAAACTATATACTCTACTAGTGGCTTGTGCAGCAAATACTGCTGCAAACTAAGTTCGTTAGACGTTCAAATAAAAATTTTTCAGATTTATTTTCAGTGAAGAATACTTGTCTTTTTGATAGTTATTTTCTTCCATAATAATGAAACATACTCCCTCTGAGTGGATTTTTAAAGGCCAAATACTTTTTCTTAAACCTATCCAAATTCAGTTTTTGAGCTTCAACGCGAAAACGCAAATATCAATGTCAGGACGATAGCAGGAGCTATTTCAGGTCATTGTGGCTTGTAGGCAAAAGTTAAAAAAATGTCAGGTTTGCTAAGCTTTCGAACAATAGCATTTTCATATAGCTGCTGCATGTAGAACTTGAAATGTAGAGCGTAAAATCATTTTATCCTACTAAGAGATCTTGCTGAAATGATCTGGAGACTACAAAATTTTCTACGCCTCTTATTTTATCAGTAAGTAATACCATTTTATCTTTCCTTAAGAACTGTAATTTTTGCGCTCTCTCGAGCCAATACTGAAGACAATGACACATATCAATATCTACACTACACCGCCATTAAGTATATGAAAAAGACCCAACCCCACTGGGTTAATAAGTATAAAAATATTTGATTTTAATAACAATGTTATTATCTTACTTAAGTTTTGTAGTTATATATAGCTGTCACTCCGTAAATTATAGAAATGAATATCTAAATTAAGATATTCTCTACATTTACTTACATAACCTCAAAACGTTTCACTTTCACGTCATCAATATAGCATCAATATTATGTACAAAATTATGAAAAATAGACGCATCATGATATTAACTATAACAATATTTAATTTCTAATGGTAATAATGTCATCAAACCACCTCAAGTTTTGTAGATTTGAATATCCAATACACAGCTGTACTCAGAAAATTATACACTGCAGAATCAGTTTTTAATAACAAATTGAATTGAGCTCTAAATATGTCGGCAATCCTGCAGGTCATGGCCTTCGTGTTTATTGTAGTGTGTGTTTTGTTCTGAAATTCAATCAAGTCGGCCGTGATTCAATAAAATTAGTTCTCAAAACTGACAACAGATGGATTTTGGAAAATAGGAAAATTATGTAGGAAAATTGACATTTCAGTGAAAACTACTACTTTTCCGAAAAACTTTGGATGCCAGGCATGAAAATGAGGGGTCACTCATTAAAATCCGTTCAGCCGTTTTCCCGTAATTTCCATTACCAGTTCAAGTTATATATATAGATATTCTAGCGATCTGTTTTTAGATGTGAGCGAATTTTGGCTAGAGCCCTCCATCAGGACAGAATTTTTTCACATGCCGCAAATTTACGACACGAGATCCACAGCTTGAATGTCTTCCCGGAAAAAAGTGGTGTTAAGAATTTTATCTCCCTTTATAGGCTGAGCTAATATGGTAACTACTAGACTACTGAGAACTATAATAAACACGAAATACATAATTATAGAACTAAATTAGTAAATTAACAAACAGTCAAATAGCTACATAAATAAACGTAAGTTATACACTAGTAAAATTATTGCATAAATATATCTAAAGAAACAAGAGTAATGGCTGTAACTGGTTGATCCATTACAGGCCAAGTAAACGAAGGACAGGCCAGTTTTAAAGTTAGATTACTTAATGCGGTTAAAACAGAGCAATAAACTCTGTACTTGCACCTGATGGCAATATATAGCCTAAATACAAAAATATGTTATGCAGATAACTAGACATGTATACGGGGTGCTTTTTTTTTCTTCTTTTTTTCCTAACTTTCCAGCTGCTTATCTCGAAAACAACCCGTTTGTGAGAATATAATTTTAAACGAATGTTTTTTCGTTTCATGGGGGGGGGGGGAAATGACATTAGTTATTTTTGGTTTATTGGAGTGTGTCAAGGTAATTTCAAAGTCGACTTATTTTTTTTAATCGGAACCAAAATTTTTGTACCAGATTCGACTTTACGGGAGGGGGAGGGAGTGAACAAAAGCCTGTCTTTTGTCTGAACCACATTTTTATCAGAACCTTAGGCTTATTTTTATAAAATATTTAACAAGATTGAAAAACCTTATTACACGGTAATACTCTAAAAGATTATATATTCAAATGAATTTTAGTAAGTGGTGTGATCAAGACAATATTCTCAATATTCAGGCATTCAGAAGTAAAGAGCAGAAAAGGGATGTAGCCAGGATGGAATTTAAGTACAGAGGCCACCCCCAGGCAGTGCTAAAATTTCAGCCTCTCAACTCCCACAAACAGTTTATGAGCAGCTATGTTTAGTTGAAATTAGTTTTAAATGAAATGTTAGAATTCAGAAAACAATAAATTACTGGAATCAAAATGACTACAAAGAAATCTTTCAACGTTACATTTGTTCGGATCAAATTTCTGCACATTTAAAGGACAAAACTAAAATTCTTTCAATCATTTATTATCATAATTTACCGCTCTCTTAAGTTGACTGAGCATATTGGGAATTCAATCAATGTATTTCCCAAAATACGCTATGAAATGTTTCATATAAAGCAATTTTTATCTCTAAAAGGAAGCGAAAACGAGCAAAATTGCATTCAACTTTTTTGTTTGAAATATCTCAAGGAATAACTCACTGAAATAAATGACACTACTTACGGTTCACCCTGTATATAACGAATTTATTATCATACCCTTTTTATTGTGAATTTTATTTAATTTTCGCATTCCTTTTATTTTGTTATTATTATTTTATTTCATTCCATTTTGTTATACTCTTCCTTACGTTTTCCAAATTAACTATTTGTACTAAATGAGTTGCTTTTACTATATTCCAATGTATTTTACTTTCTTTTTTCCTATTATGGTATTATTTTCATGTTATTTAATGTCGATTTTATTATGCTATTATTATTATTATTATTATTATTATTATTATTTACTTTTTATTTTTTTTGCAATATGTTAGTATTCTGTTCTTTAACTTTTTGTTAAATTTTCACTGCTCGTATATTTTGTGACCTGGTAAGAGAAGTCCCTATGGCCTTAACTCTGTCAATATAAATAAATAATAATAATTATTATACCAACACTATTATATGGTTCTGAAACATGGACACTCACCTCACAGCAGATCAGAAGACTAGAAACAGCAGAGATGCGACTCTTACGGCCATTAGCAGGTTATACACTTCTTGATCACCAAAGAAACGAAGAAATTCACAACATATTAAAAATACAAAACATAACTACAATTCTAGATACATACGGAAGAAGTTGGTACGATCATGTGATCAGAATGTTCCCAGAAATAATACCACAAAATATCCTAAACTACACACCAAGAGGAAGGAGTAACATCGGCAGACCGAAGAAGCGTTGGAGGGACCAACTGAATCCAGGAGACGGAACAGGCCCAACGGCCTAATCCGCATTATTATTATCATTATCATTATTATTATTATTATTATTATTATTCTGACATAATTAGGAACATTAAATCCAGACGTTTGAGATAGGCAGGGCATGTTGCACGTATGGGCGAATCCAGAAATGCATATAGAGTGTTAGTTGGGAGGCCTGAGGAAAAAAGACCTTTGGGGAGGCCGACACGTAGATGGGAAGATAATATTAAAATGGATTTGAGGGAGGTGGGATATGATGATAGAGACTGGGTTAATCTTGCTCAGGATAGGGACCAATGGCGGGCTTATGTGAGGGCGGCAATGAAAATCCGGGTTCCTTAAAAGCCAGTAAGTAAGCATTATTATTATTATTATTATTATTATTATTATTATTATTATTATTACTATTATTACTATTATTATTATATTAGACAAGACTTACTGTAGTAACTTTCAAGGAATATCACTTTTGTTGACGTCGTACAAAATTTTGTCAAATATCTTTTTGAGAAGATTAACTCCATATGTAGATGAAATTATTGGGGATTATCAGTGTGGTTTTAGGCATAATAGATCGACTATTGATCAGATTTTTTGTATTCGACAGATATTGGAGAAAAAATGGGAGTATAAGGGTACAGTACATCAGTTATTCATAGATTTAAAAAAGGTGAATGACTCGGTTAAGAGAGAAGTTTTATATAATATTCTTATTGAATTTGGTATTCCCAAGAAACTAGTTCGATTAATTAAAATGTGTCTTAGTGAAACTTACAGCAAAGTCCGTACAGGCTAGTTTCTATCTGATGCTTTTCCAATTCACTGCGAACTAAAGCAGGGAGATGTATTATCGCCTTTACTTTTTAACTTGCTCTATATATGCCATTAGGAAAGTTCAGGATAACACAGAGAGTTTGGAATTGAACGGGTTACATCAGCTTCTTGTCTATGCGAATGACGTGAATATGTTAGGAGAAAATCCACAAACGATTAGGGGAAACGCGGAAATTCTAGTTGAAGCAAGTAAAAAGATTGGGTTGGAAGTAAATCCCGAAAAGACTAAGTATATGATTATGTCTCGTGACCAGAATATAGTACGAAATGAAACTATAAAAATTGGAGATTTATCCTTCGAAGAGGTGGAAAAATTCAAATATCTTGGAGCAACAGTAACAAACATAAATGACACTCGGGAGGAAATGAAACGGAAAATAAATATGGGAAATGCCTGTTATTGTTCGGTTGAGAAGCTTTTGTCATCTAGTCTTCTGTCAAAAAATCTGAAAGTTAGAATTTATAAAACAGTTATATTACCGGTTGTTCTTTATGGGTGTGAAACTTAGACTCTCACTTTGAGAGAGGAACAGAGATTAAGGGTGTTTGAGAATAAGGTTTTTAGGAAAATATTTGGGGCTAAGAGGGATGAAGTTACAGGAGAATGGAGAAAGTTACACACCACAGAGCTGCACGCATTGTATACTTCACCTGACATAATTAGGACCATAAAATCCAGACGTTTGAGATGGGCAGGACATGTAGCACGTATGGGCGAATCCAGAAATGCATATAGAGTGTTAGTTGGGAGGCCGAAGGGGAAAAGACCTTTGGGGAGGCCGAGACGTAGATGGGAAGATAATATTAAAATGGATTTGAAGGAGGTAGGATATGATGGTAGAGACTGGATTAATCTTGCTCAGGATAGGGACCAATGGCGGGCTTA
The DNA here is from genome assembly GCF_040183065.1 of Periplaneta americana. Taxonomy (NCBI): domain Eukaryota; kingdom Metazoa; phylum Arthropoda; class Insecta; order Blattodea; family Blattidae; genus Periplaneta; species Periplaneta americana. The sequence goes on along the minus strand of NC_091117.1, from coordinate 182,254,512 downwards.
TGTGAGGGCGGCAATGAACCTCCGGGTTCCTTAAAGGCCAGCAAGTAAGTAAGTATTATTATATTAGAAGTTACTGCAGACTTACATTCATTAGCAATATTCTAATGACCTAACCCTAGTTCTAATCCATTTAGACAGTTGTAATAATTTTTTAATAAACCAAACCTAATATTATTATGTTATACGTTATATTTTACATCTTAGACCCGAGAGCAGCACCGAAATAATATGAGGAAATATCAAAGGTTGTGAGCGTGCGTGTGCATGTGTGTATGTGTGCATATATAAGCCTACAATATGTGTTTGTGCGAGGACACCGGCCTTCATTTTAAAATAGTACGGTGCATATAATTTACTAGAAGATATAAATAATGCAAAGGCAAAAAAGAAGCGTAAATGTTTTTCTGTGTGCTATTTATCGTGAACGAAGTGTGATAGAAACATAATGGCAGACATTTTACTGCAGTTGGAAGATATATATGCATTCAAGCTGATAATAAGTACTCGGAAGATAAGTGTACAGCAAAAATGATCGATGTGTTATTCCACGTAGCCGAATGGCTATCGTGTTAGCAACTAGATAAATATCCTTATTCTGAACTCTGAAAGGGAAATAATGCTGGTGAGTAAAAGAACGCAGCTAGTGCAGGTAAATTTTGCCTTTCACATCTACAGCTCATGCATTTTGTCAAGACACTCGCGATGTGCAGTACAGGAACAATGTTTCTGTGGAGGGGGTAGGAGTGGAAGGGAAGGTCGGGCGTGTGTCTACCGAGTTCAAGGCAAAGAAAAATCCATTCCCCTATAATTCGTAAGCAGACTCATCCGATCTCGTACGCAGCTCTGTAGGAAGAGTGGGGGAGTGTTTTGACAAAATGCATGAGCTGTACCTTATGTGGCGAGGTTAGCAATCATTCAACAAACTACCAAAATATTCCTTGTTTCGAAAGACAAGAGACAAATAAAACATTAGTGCAGGGATATTGAAATTATTGTGGCTTTACGATGCTGAAAAGATCTTGAATAGCCACTTAACAGAGCAAAATAATGAAATTGAAGCACAAAAATAAATAACGGCATGATATCGTTACTTTTTACATTTAATTTATTTTTAACGTTTCATTTTATTTCTTTCATTTCAAGAATATCAAGAGTAAATCACTGGAGGAGTGCAACCACGTAAAACAATATTGTTACTGCATGCTATGTAGCTGATAACCAGATTCATAATAATAATAATAATAATAATAATAATAATAATAATAATAATAATAATAATAATAATAATAATAATAATTGGGAGACCGGAGGGAAAAAGACCTTTGGGGAGGCCGAGACATAGATGGGAGGACAATATTAAAATGGATTTTATGGAGGTGGGATATGATGATAGAGAGTGGATTAATCTTGCACAGGATAGGGACCGATGGCGGGCTTATGTGAGGGCGGCAATGAACCTGCGGGTTCCTTAAAAGCCATTTGTAAGTAAGTAAGTAAGTAATAATAATAATAATGATAATAATAATAATGATGATAATAATAATAATAATTTATTTTTTTTCGGGCAGTGTTAAGGCCGTGAGGCCTTCTCTTCCACTCAACAAGAGTATAAAAGGAAATACATGATAATATAATGTTAATACAAAAGAAAGTTATAGGTATACCTAAGACAAAATCGAAACAGAAAAATATGCATAAACCACAGGATTACCGAACTTAAATACTTACTTAAACTAGATAAATTAAATTAAATGATTACTTTATAAACTAGTTATGTTAATTGTGAATTCTAATATAAACTCTGGGACACTGTGTATTCTAAAATAATATTTTCCACTTTGGACTTGAAAGCGTTTAAGGTCGGGCAGCCCCTAACATCTGTAGGTAATGAATTCCAAGAACGGATAGTGTCTATTGTAAAAGACGAAGAATACGTGGAAGTTCTGTGGAGAGAAACTGACAATAGAGTGTCGTGTTGTGCCCGGGTTTACGGATTAGCCTATGATATGTGGATAGATTATGAAATCGTGAAGTATTCAGGAGTTGATGTGTGAAAAATCTGATAGAGAAGAGAAAGGCAATACATATCAGCCAGAACCTCAATCAGAAGTAAAGAGGAACATAATAAACCTAATTTGTATGATTACTACACTTTTACTAGAAAATAGTAATAAAATGATTTGTCGTAGTTTTACATAGCTTCATAACAAAAACAAAACAAAAATCAGTTTGTTGCTGTTTAACTTGACATTTGTATTTATGTTATTTTTATATAAATTGGAAATAAAATTATTTATTACAGTTTAAGGTTACTTCATAACATAAACATAATTACGAAAATAATCTAACATTGCTTTTGTAGTAGGAAACTAGTAATATCACTCGTTACGATTCAATTCATATTTTCATACTAGAAATGCAGGGAATAATTTATCACTATTTACATTTCATTTTTAGCAGAAAAATGAGAATAAAATGACTAATTGTAATTCAATATTTGTTTTTAAATTCATTTAATTGTTAAATGTCAACCAAGAATTTAAATTCTTAACTTCAAACTTGACGTCCCAGTCAAGAGCTTAATTCACCTTATGGCCCTCTCTGAATGTAAATAGAAACTGGCACTAACGCCGTCTTGATAGCTTATTACGCAACCCTCAGACAGGCTCCTATTGCACACACAGGAGCAGAAAAACTTGAAAAGTAAAGAAATAAACAAGACCAATGAATAACTTAAGCACGCGAGACTAATATAAATACGTAATGAAGGATCTTTTTGTTTATCTTGTCTCATTGTGGACGACCTTGCAAATCTGTGATTCTGTTCGGCTGAGATACCATGCATGCGGACTAAGATATCTCTTACGAATTTTAATCATGTCAACGTATGATCAACTTACTTTCTGTCATTGTACGACATAAGAAGAGAAAGTATGCTGAAAAATATAGATTTCGAGATTTTCCCTGAATTACACATTTTCAGCATCCCTAATATCAAAAAATGTCTGTCTCTTCGTCTGTTGTGTACAGAATTCTCTTGAATTATTGGATGGCTATTCTTCATATCCAATACGCAGTAATCAATTTATTCGGGAAAGTCACAAATGGAATACAGCCTACTAGGTTTCAGTATATCAGTTATTAACTAGTATTTATTTTAAATGATTATTATATCACTAGCCGTACCCGTGCACCCCGCCGCACCCGTTAGAAATAAATATAAAGTAATTACATAATTAAAATAGGACGTTTCATCCAGGGAACATTCGTGTTTGATAGAAGGATAAATCGTTTAATATGTTACTTAATTTAAATTGTGTTTAAATAATTAAAATGCGATCATTTCGGTCCAGAGAGCACTCATTTGGTGCAATGACAATTCCTTTAACATGTTTCTTAATTGTTATTACATGCAACCATAGTTTAATGAAGATTGACATCATTTACATTTAATGTCTATACTTTATTTTACTTGGTATATGTTTCCATTGAATTATGGTAATAACTTAATTTTAACCCTTCTTTTCTACGTATTCAGTAAATGGCGTTTGGCCCACTATGGTTCTGAACCCTTCAAATAAATTATATTATATTATATTATATTATATTATATTATATTATATTATATTATATTATATTATATTATATTATATTACATTATATTATATCAGAAGTTACTGTAATAACATTATAGCATTATGTCCATCTAGAGAAACTACACTTTCCAATGGTGAAATAATAATTAATTATACAAATCGGTTAATTACCTTCCGATATTACTTCATACAAACACAGAAACATTTTCTGTAGGCTATCTTTCATAGCTTTCGATTGTTGCTGTCCAAGGCCCCTTATATACGAAGTCATTTGTTTTTTATTTCATTATACGGCCTTAGATGGCAGTTATTTTAATTTTAAAACTCATTTATCTCATTAAATATCAGTCCTATCAAACTTTTTTAAGGAATAAAACTTATCGCAAATTATTTTTAAAGAAACGTTTGTTTTGTAACATGTTTCACAAAAATCAATAATAAGCGAGATATTTCGATTTAATTCAGGCCCCCTTATAACCCCCCTTTAAATGCCATATAGCCTAAAATCTAAGTTACAACGAACTTAATTTATATTCCAATTTTCATCGAAAGCCATTATCGCGTGAAAAGGTAACAAACATACAGACAGACAGACAGACAGACAGACAGACATACAAATAAAAATTTCAAAAAAGCGATTTTCGGTTTCAGGGTGGTTAATTATATATGTTAGGACCAATTATTTTTGGAAAATCGAAAATTACCAGAAAAATTTCGGTTACAGATTTATTATTATTAGTATAGATTATCATCATCAGACTGTAATTCTGACCATTATTTGGTGATTGGAGAATTAAGAGAAAGATTATCAGTAGCCAAGCGAGTAGAGCAACAAGTTAATATTACTAAATTCAATATTTTGAAATTAAAGGACGAGGAAGCTAAGCAAAATTATCAGGACGAAATTTCGAATAGGTTTGCCACTTTAGAAAGTTCCGACGAAGTTGAGAAAGAATTAGATGTTAATAGCGTGTGGGAAAATATCAGAGATAGTATCAAAATTGCAGCTGAGCAGAGCATAGGTTATTATGAAACTAAGAAAAAGAAACTGTGGTTTGATGAAGATTGTTGCATGGTAGTAGAAAGAAGGAAACAGGCAAAATCGAAATTCTTACAGGATCCAGTTGGGGAGAAGAGAGATAATTATTTCAATGAAAGACGGGAAGCATGTCGTACACTTAGGAATAAAAAGAGAGGTTACTTGAAGGAAAAACTGAATGAGGTAGAAACAAATAGTAAGAATAAAAACATTCGAGATTTATATAAGGGTATAAAGGAATTTAAGAACGGATATCAGCCAACGGTAAACGTGATCAAGGATGAGAATGGCGACTTGCTTGCAGACTCTCCATCAATCCTAAACAGATGGAAAAACTATTTTGCGCAACTACTAAATGTACATAGGCCAAATAGAAATGATCGGGACGAAATTGAAATACAAACTGCTGAGCCATTTATACCCGAACCAACGCTTTCAGAAGTCGAAATTGCGATAGAAAATCTGAAAAAGTACAAGTCTCCAGGTATCGATCAAATTCCAGCAGAATTAATACAAGAGGGTGGAAGTGCATTATATAGCGAAATTTATAAACTTGTACTTGCTATTTGGGAAAAAGAAATTGTACCAGAACAATGGAAGGAGTCTATGATTGTACCTATTTTTAAAAAGGGGGACAAAACCAACTGTGGTAACTTTCGAGGAATATCACTTTTGTTGACGTCGTACAAAATTTTGTCCAATATTCTTTTGAGAAGATTAACTCCGTACGTAGATGAAATTATTGGGGATCATCAGTGCGGTTTTCGGCGTAATAGATCGACTATTAATCATATTTTTTGTATTCGACAGATAATGGAGAAAAAATGGGAGTATAAGGGTACAGTACATCAGTTATTCATAGATTTCAAGAAGGCATATGACTCGGTTAAGAGGGAAGTATTATATGATATTCTTATTGAATTTGGTATTCCCAAGAAACCAGTTCGATTAATTAAAATGTGTCTCAGTGAAACATACAGCAGAGTCCGTGTAGGTCAGTTTCTATCTGATGCTTTTCCAATTCACTGCGGGCTAAAGCAGGGGGATGCACTATCACCTTTACTTTTTAACTTCGCGCTAGAATATGCCATTAGAAAAGTTCAGGATAACAGGCAGGGTTTGGAATTGAACGGGTTACATCAGCTTCTTGTCTATGCGGATGACGTGAATATGTTAGGAGAAAATACACAAACGATTAGGGAAAACACGGAAATTTTACTTGAAGCAAGTAGAGCGATCGGTTTGGAAGTAAATCCCGAAAAGACAAAGTATATGATTATGTCTCGTGACCAGAATATTGTACGAAATGGAAATATAAAAATTGGCGATTTATCCTTCGAAGAGGTGGAAAAATTCAAATATCTTGGAGCAACAGTAACAAATATAAATGACACTCGGGAGGAAATTAAACGCAGAATAAATATGGGAAATGCGTGTTATTATTCGGTTGAGAAGCTCTTATCATCCAGTCTGCTGTCCAAAAATCTGAAAGTTAGAATTTATAAAACAGTTATATTACCGGTTGTTCTGTATGGTTGTGAAACTTGGACTCTCACTCTGAGAGAGGAACATAGGTTCAGGGTGTTTGAGAATAAGGTGCTTAGGAAAATATTTGGGGCTAAGCGGGATGAAGTTACAGGAGAATGGAGAAAGTTACACAACACAGAACTGCACGCATTGTATTCTTCACCTAACATAATTAGGAACATTAAATCCAGACGTTTGAGATGGGCAGGGCATGTAGCACGTATGGGCGAATCCAGAAATGCATATAGAGTGTTAGTTGGGAGACCGGAGGGAAAAAGACCTTTAGGGAGGCCGAGACGTAGATGGGAAGATAATATTAAAATGGATTTGAGGGAGGTGGGGTATGATGATAGAGACTGGATTAATCTTGCACAGGATAGGGACCGCTGGCGGGCTTATGTGAGGGCGGCATTGAACCTTCGGGTTCCTTAAAAGCCATTTGTAAGTAAGTAAGTAAGTAAGTATAGATTATCATCATCAGCATCATTAAAGTGGGTCATTAAGGACTGTATCACTTAAAAAAAATTTGTGCGAGATCGTGAGTATTTGCTTGGTTTCCGCACAAAACCAATCCGCGGAAAGTCTAAAATTCCACATTCAGTATTCCCAACCTAACACACATAATAATTTCCCTCTTCTTACCGCTTAAGTGACATATAGATTTTACTGCTTTAGGCTTTTAACATATTATTTTTAGAGACGTTCAATATAGTAATAATTATAAATTGGAAACTTACCACTGCAATTTCACCTAAATTGCAATGTTAATTATTGTTTTTATATATTTGCAAACATTTAGTAAATTCTACAACTCCACTAAAGCTACTGCATTCGTGATGCAAGTAACATTAAGGAAGCCGTGAAAAAATCAAGATTCCAGATGCCGATGTTATTACTGCAGTATGTTATATAAATAATATTGTTAAAATATTAAAATGAAAAATAAATCATTACATAACCTTACCGTTTGTTTTAAGTTCGCATTTATAGACTGGGGGAAAAAAAAGACAGACGTATATCACGGCCTGCTGGAGTATAGTAAACACAGAAAACATTTTAAAACAACAATGTTGAAGATAGATATTTTTGTTTTGCAAATTTGCCGTCATTGAACAGAAACCAAGATGGAGATTTTATTGCAACTAATTAGAAATTCCTCTTTCAGGTATGTAATAAACGATCTTCGCACAAAGCATTGTACGATACACGAGCGGTATGTTTTCTTTCAATTCTCGGAAATTAAAAAAGCTCAACTACGTTTCGCTTTTTCAAACTTTTCCTCGAACATGAAAACTTCAACATACCGCTCTTGTAACGCATATTACTATTATTCATATTATCATCGTAGTTTGTCTCTTCTCACATCACGAAGTGCTTGTGGTCTGTATTGATATAGAACTTATTGTGGTCGATATACGTAATTTTTTCGTTAATCTCGTATCTTCCATTCTGTTGAAAAGTCTATGTTTCAACAATTTCTGTTCATTGTCTTTCATCTTACTATTTAAGATAAATGCAGAATGATTCATGAGGATTTACCGCCACTTACGGAGCTAATTTCTGAAGACATTTTGAGCAAAAAATGTCATATAAACATAGTTTCTATTCTCAATATTTTCAGAGTTACACTAATTTAAAGTTGTTTGTAAAATACGTTTTTTCTTTAGTTTGAAGGTAGAAGAATACTACAGATAGAGAATGAACATTCAGAAGTATCATTTCTTTAATTGGCAAGTATTGTGAAGTTAAAAATGTGCTGTGAACTCCTTAGTTGCTTCGTACAGACATCTTTTTATATTTTTAACTAGAAAATTACATTATTCTTACGCACTTATCACAACAAATGGATGAAATACTCAAACAAATAGAAGCTGAAGCAATCAAAGCCGGTCTGGAAATTAACAATGATAAAACTAAATACATGTATAATATGAATAATGACAATTCTAATAAGGTTAATTTAAATGATACTGATTTTGATAGAGTTTCCTGTTTTAAGTATCTGGGTTCCATGGTGAAAGACAATAATGATGTTATGACTGATATAAAAGAGAAGATTGCAGCTGGGAATCGAGGTCTTTGGGCATTGAATAAAACTATGAAGTCTAGGTGTATCTCAAGAAAAGCTAAAATAAGAATATATAAAACTATTATTAAACCAATAGTAGTATATGGAAGTGAAACCTGGACTCTATCTGAAAGGGCAATAAAGATCTTAAATGCCTGGGAACGGAAAGTATTACGGAAAATCTTTGGGCCTACTTATGAGCAAGGGTTTTGGCGAATCAAAACAAATGCTGAGTTATATGAATTATATAAAGATTGTTGTTGACATAAAACTCAGAAGGTTAGAGTGGCTGGGACACGTAGCCAGGATGGAGAACAATCGCACACCCAAAGCTCTACTAGATGCATTGCCAGTAGGAAGAAGGAAAGTCGGACGACCTAAATTGAGATGGCTGGATGACGTTCAGGCTGACCTAACAAAAGTTGGAATTAGAAGATGGAGAACACGAGCATTAGACAGGAGTGATTGGTCGGATGTTCTGAGGAGAGGCTAAGGCTAAACTATAAGGGCCGTAATGCCAATGATGATGATGATGACTTATCACAACAAATATTACAAATCACACCACTTCCACCGACTTGTTTATTTGTAGTTCAATTCTGCATCCTAATTTACAGTCTTGGAGAATTTACAACACATTTTAAAAAATGGCGCCGTCCGCTTCAATACACTTGGCCGCACGCTTGTGAACGGCACTCGTTGCTCTACGTAACTTCACACGGCTATCTTTGATTTCTTGTAGCTCTCGCGCTGGCTGCTGACTGCAAGCTGACCAATATCACGCACTGTTCACGGCAATGCGTTCCAATAACGAAACGTAACTCTGTAGATATTGAGAATGGGACCCATGTTTATATGATATTTTTTGCTCAAAATGTCTTCAGAAATAAGCTCCGTAAGTGGCGGTAAATCCTCGTGAATCATCTGTATGTTGAGCAAACATTTCCGGTGTTTCTGTCGGCCGATCAGTGGCAGGTCTCCGCACTGCCACCGCTGCTTGCCCTCGCTGCAGTTTGGCAGGATGATCGCTTCACGTGCTAGCTCTGTAGTGAGCTATGAATAGGTTCAGTTTATTCTCTTACGTTGTGTTGTGTTTTGCAATGGTTACATATTTATTGGGTGAACGTTTACACATTTTGGAAACGTACATACATATAAATAAATCGTACGGCAGACCAAAATAAAATTTTGAGGCTTTTAAAGGTAAATTTCCTTGCCACCCAGTTCCGTAAGGGGGAAAATAACTAATAAGGTTTAATGAAACAGGTTATGTGAATTACCGGAAAAGTCAACAACAACTTCACATATTTACCGGAAAAAGCGAAGTAGGAATTGATTTGGAACCAAATCCTAGAATAGTAGATACTTACGACGCGTCGATGTGAATTATGTGTCACACAAAATGGGCAACATTTTCACCAGTTACTGTAAAGAGGGTGAATAGCTACCGAATGTTATTAATATAACACAGTGTATCAATTTTAATCCAGTGAAACGCTTGATTTCGCGAATGAAAACAGCGGCGGTAGAGCGGGGAACCTGGCCAACAGAAACTACGAAAACGTTCGCTAGGACTAAAGGCTGGTTCACAATAAACCGGGAACGAAAACGACAACGAGAATGAGAACTGAAATATGTTAAATGTATTTAAATGTGAGCCTTCGCAATTAACTATACATTTAATAATAATAATAATAATAATAATAATAATAATAATAATAATAATAATAATAATAATAATCCGTGGCGCTACAGCCCGTGAAGGGCCTAGACCGACCAGCCGGCTGCTGGCCTCACGCCCACATGCCGAAGCAGAGGTGGACGATCATCCAACCAGAATGGAGATATCGTGTGGTTAGCACGATGATCCCCCCAGCCGTTACAGCTGGTATTAGCAACCGGATTTCGCTACCTATCGTAGCTCCCTAAGTGCATCACGATGCTGGGTGGGCACCGGTCCCATACACTGGCCGAAATTTCATGAAAAAATTTCTTTCCCCATGAGGACTCGAACCAGAACTATACATTTATAAACTCAAATTCAACTGACCCTGAGTATAGAATAAAGTGGTTTCAATACCAAATAGAGTATTACTTACAATAAAATTATTATAAATATGATGTAAATTTTCCTATAAGAAACCAAGTGCTAATTTTTGTCGGAAAATACAAAATGGAAGAAAAGTGAGCAAGAACTAAAACTCAATGTTGAGAGTGGAAAATAAAAACTATGTGTTCCGGTGTATTTTTAAGATAGTTTCAACTATTTACCTGCAGAGGACACCAAAATCACATTTTTACAAAATTTCTAGTTTGTTGTTACATAACTCCGACCAATTATGTGGTATTCAAAAAACGTATACGTCTGTAATAAATTATGATCTCGCCTAATAATCTTCTTAAACATTGATTGCAATTTTCCATTCTCTAAGTTATCTGCGGAGTTAACTGTCTTGACTTTTGCGTCATCAGAGATAAAGATCTTGGATATTATCTTCACAGGTAACAATAAGACATAGATAAGGAAGGACGACTGTTAGGTCAATCCAAACAAAAATAATACCTCTGTTATACCTTCGAAACCAGAAACACTAATGACGATACACTTGAAGAAACTTGAGCTGATTTTATTCATGTTTTGTATTACATAAGTTAATCTGACAAGTGAAAGGGTGAAATTCGTATGAAACTAAAAAAAAAGCGCTTTCTTAAAAAGTAAAGTTTTATTATTATATACGGAATTATTTATAATTTGCATTGAAAATTAACAAATGTTTACTCTCTTCTTTACCTCTGATTGAGGTTCTGGCTGTTATGTAGCCTAATCTATTATCAGGCAGTACATCTCACTTGACGATATGTGTCAACAAATTGTTTTTATACCTATATCTGAAGTCTGATTAGTGTAATATGTAGCTAGTCGGCAATGTATGCAATGGAGGGGGGGGTAAAGGAACTGGCCATCCTACCCCATTATCTCCTAGCTTAGTTGCCTCATGAATGGTGTCTTGTTGATATCACTTGTGAGGTTTCAGACCTGTCTTCGGACAGTTGACTAAACAACAGCTATCTACTTCTGTACACTGTAGAAAGTGTCCTTCATTAAAAAAAATGAAATCTTGTCTCTCAGGACAAATAATTGAGGGGTCAGAAGCAAAGGGGTACAAGTGACATTTCTAAAAAAATGAGTTAAGTGCATTCAGGGTAATAATAATAATAATAATAATAATAATAATAATAATAATAATAATAATAATAATAATAATGATTTATTTTAGCTGGCAGAGTTAAGGCCGTAAGGCCTTCTCTTCCACTCAACCAGCAAAAAGTGTATATACATATGCATGAACTTACAAAGAATCCAACAATTTGATTTAGATGAGAGTTACATGTATACAAAAGTTATTTACAAATTAAGCAACAAAATACTATGAACTATTAATTAAACACTGAAATAAACTGTGTAGCAGAATTAAACTAAAATACATAGAATGTTAATATATTTCAAATAATATTAGATAATAGAAAGAGATTATTACGAGACAATTAAAATACAGCACAATCAGGATGATGTCTAAAGAAAAAAGTAACAATGTAGTCAGTGATAGTTTAAATCAGTATGATTGGAGTGAAATGCTAATAAGGTTATCTTTTAAGCTGTTCTTAAAGGTGTTTATTGTCTTGCAGCCCCTAATACTTTGTGACAAGGAATTCCATTAAGCTAAAGCATAAAAATTAATGGCAAATGAATGTATATTTTACCGACATGACACATTAAAATTTGAAATTAAAACTTCACGGAATTTACGAAGACATTTTCAATCATATTTTCTCAAAAGTAACTATTTACACTTATACCCATTTGCTTCTGACCCCTCAATTGAAAGCAAGGTAAAGCCAGCGGACTAGAAGCTCAACTTGTAATAAAAGCTTATCGTATATTCATATTCACTTGCATTTATCACCTTGGAATTCGAGACAATAAAATTATCTATAAAATATTATGACTAAAATGATTTTTTCGTGAGAACGTTGCTAAACAACTGATTTAGATAGATTCCCGTTAAGAACGACTAATATTTTTTCACATTTATATCAATTTAATTACTGACATTCTTAGATAAAGTAAAATTAGAAGCGAATATAATATATGTACGCATAACTACGAGATGAAGGGAATTTGTTCACCCTTACTGCATAGTCGTATGTACAGTAGTTGGAAAAAAAAAAAAACCGGACCGACCCTTGTAGCTGATTTCAGAGTCACAGATTCAAATTTTGCTAGTCACAAAACACATCCATTTTGTATAATTAATTGTAACAATGAAATTTATTGCATTTGTTCGATTCTTACCGTCTTACCTGTTTCCTTCAGTGCCTCAAACTTACAGACGAAAAAAACTTTGAGAGTTTTATTTTCATCTGGCACCAATATTACATTACTACCTTTATTTGGCAAAGATAACTGCGCATTTTTTACATTAAATAGCAGTACATACCTCTGGCTTCACTATCCATATTGAAATTATCACAGTTTGACACAATACACAGCACAGGATTCTTTTGTATCAGCTACGAGGGTCGTCCGGTTTTTTTTGCCACTACTGTACATCTAATCTATATAGAACATACATTTTATAATCGATGTAAAATATTTAACTTCTGGAAATACAAGACACGTGTTTTGTGAACAGTGCATGAAATTAAAATCTCTTTGGGGGCATGCACTAGTGATCTGCAATGTTCGAACACGAGATAGGCAACTAAGACATTAAAAACTTCGTCTTATTTCGTATGAAAAACTAATCGCAAGATCTGTGCTAAAATCTTTAAGAGTATAAAACATGAAGAGTTGGGAGTGGAGGACAGCGAATATTTTTATAACAAGGTGGAATAAACACGAATCGCCTCCTTTTGCATAGCGAACATCGGCGAATAACGATCTTCATCATACTCGGCAAACTTAAACCGAACATAGCTCCTGTAATGAACGACGCTAGTAGCGTTTCCCTCAGAACTCATAAACTTGTTAAATTTTTCATGTTCTCTCTCTTTTATTTTATTCCTGAAACTCATGTTTACAATATCATGCTCTTTCAACTACATTCCTTAATAAATAATATATATTTTTTTATTTTGCGTTAGAAGAAAATACTAATATTTGACCATTTTTAAAAATGAATTTATTTTTATCAGACAATCTATCAAAGGTATAGAAGTGATATTGCATCACATAGTAGATATGACATGCATAAATACACACAAAAAATTTCATCACAGAATGTTGGATAGTTTTTGAGTTATGAGGGAAACGCTTCATCACTGCAGAGTGAACTGCCACCATTTTAAATTTTGAAAAAAAAAAAAAAAAACAAAAACAAAAAAATTGTTTGAAATCATAAAAATATTTTTTTTCATATAGCAGAAAGACAGTGTTTTACACACAATAATTTTCATTACTGTACAAGATACAGTAATGGAGGGAAAAAATGTTGACTATTTCCAAAATGTTACTGCTGTAAGCTGTACCTAACCCCTTAACAGACTCTCCTAAGCCTTTACTTAGTGTCTGCATACGTTTTTTTAAAACGGATCTAAGGGTGTAAATTTTATTTTATCAATATGACTTGAGGCTTTCCCGGCGTTTGATGTAGAATAACTCTTCTCGGGTTCTCAGCCAGGTGAGTTGGAGATTTGCTTCCAAGCTTTCGACGGCTAGCTCTGCCATCTTCTTCAGGGATAGAAGTGATGTGGGACCATGTCTAGCCGGTATATAGATAGATTTCGGCCCCACCACCATATTGGACAAGACATCAGGTTACTGGGACTTGGTTATCAAGGAAGCCATCGAAATCCAGCTAGATGGCAATAATTTCAACAGAAACAGATGGGGGTCTACAGCTGAATACAGCATGCAAACCTGCCATCAATACGCTTAGACACCAGCACACGGCAGACAGTCGGGACCAGCAAATAGCTCCTGATTGGCCACCGCTTACACCAATCAGAATGCGCCTGACGGTCGGGACTAGGAACTAGCTCCTGATTGGCCCGCAGCGGGAAGCCCTACTATTGCATATATACCGGCTAGACATGGTCCCACAACGGCTTGGAGCTCACATATTTAAATTTTGTACAGCCCCCAATCCCTTGCAAGGACGCGTTTTGCGTATCTTTTAAATTTGTCCTCCCAATTCTCTTTCGATTTTTCTATTTTTTTCGTCCCACAACGGGCAGTCGTACAGCAGCACAAACCCTCTAATTTCTTCACTAGGAAATTACAATCCTGCATTAGATAAACATAAACGACCTAAGAGCGTACTCCACCCTCTAGCTTGCAACGGCAACGTACAAGACGAATACCAACTTGAACTCTAAACAACAATTTGACTCCTCAGACATACATGTCACTCCCACAACGGGCTGATAGACACTATCCCATTCTGGCGGCCTTAACTCCTGACAACCTGGGGGTAGGACTTACCATGTATAAGGCCCTCATTCGCTCTGTCATTACCTATGCTGCACCCGCATGGGGGTTTGCGGCAGTGTCCCATCTCCGTAAACTCCAAGTTATCCAAAACCAGGTGATTCGACTCATTACCCATCTCCCCCGAGTCGCCTCGAGAAGAAAGTTCCATGATGAACTAGAGTTGCCAACCATAGACGAGTTCATTGCTCGACTGGCTAGGAACCTGTATGCGGAAGCTCGTGCTAACCCCAACCCGCTCATATCTGGCCTCGGCCAGTATGATCCTAGGTTACGGCGTAGACACCAGACAGGTCTATTAGCTATACTCTTGAGACAGGAGGACAGGGAGGCTGGCGTTACTCCCAGGTTTTGGTAGTCACGACTCGACTCCATGAGACTCCTTGGATAGTGCAACCACTTTGAAATGACCTTGTCTTAACTGGGCTAAACAAAATCCCTCCCCGGCAATATCTAAATTTTTTGATCGATGGAACTATCATAGAGCCAATTGGCTAGCATATATCCATCGATTCATAGAGTCATTCTACCTAAGAGCCACCTGACTAGTCTCTGAAATTGAGACAACTCATCCTGCCTAAGGTTTTTCCGTGGTTTTCCTAAGGCGCTAAGACAAATGTCGGAATGAGCCCTAAAAGAAATTGGCCACGGACCTGCACTCATATCCCCATGAACCCCTTAATTATTCAAAATTAATTATTAATTACATCTATCCTAAATTCATAAATCAATCGACTTGTTACCTAAAAGCCAAATTGGCTAGTCTCTTATATTGAGACAACTCATCCTGCCTAAGGTATTCCGTGGTTTTCCTAAGGCGTTAAGACAAATGCCGGGATGAGCCCTAAGAGAAATGGGCCACGGACCTATATGCCCTTCCACATAAGCCCCCCTTTTTCTAACAAACAACTTAAAGCCCTAGTTCAGAGTAGATAAATTATGAAATACATGTGCAACGTCAGGGAACCTTTCAATTTGCAGATTCAGAATTCACGCGTCTCTCCTGGCGGTCTTCACCTGCCTAGACATCGAACAACAGATGACAGAGTCTTCTCGACTCCTTCTGCACTGCGAAATGACTGTTCATTTCAATATGCAGATCTAAACCAGCTATCTCCCCGTCCCGTCCCGTGATCATTTTGATCACATTTCCATCCCCCTCGAGTATGTGGTACCTAAGAGGTTACGTCCATTTTCGGTTTTCCCCTTCAAAATTTTCTAGATCTCCTTCAGTGGAGCAGCGTAACCCGGAGTGAGACTAGTGGCCAACAGGCTTGGAGCTCACATATTTAGTTTCTTACAACCCTGAACCCCTTGCAAGGACGCGTTTTGCGTACCTTTTAAATTTTTTCCTCCATATTCTCCTCTCTTTTTCGATTTTTTTCGATTTTCGTCCCACATCACTTCTGTCCTTGAAGAAGATGGCAGACCTAGCCGTCGAAAGCTTGGAAGCAAATCTCCAACTCACCTGGCTGACAACCGGAGAAGAGTTATTCTTTATTTTATCAGTTTTTCATAACTGGACTTAGGCCAGTTTGGAATCCATCTCTTCAATTTCTAACATTATCAAGTATAATTTCCACATCTATTTTCCTTAGTAAGAAGTTGCCTTCATGATATCTTCAGTTGCAGTCGTATCATTGAAGAGGCGCTGATTACTGATTATATGGAAATTGCAATGTTGAATGACATAGTGAACAAATTACTAGAAATATTGAACCAATAATAGCATGATATGTATGGAATATCATTGCAACTTGTAATTATAATAGCAAATAGGGGAGAGTCGGGTAGTATCGGACATCGGGTAGTATCGGACAGTGAGTTTCTTTCACCTACCACCATATGGTAGTACCTGAATGACATGGTTACGTTTCTCTATGCGACATCACAGAAACGTAACCATGTCAATCAGGTTCTATCATCGTGTGGTAGATGAAAGAAACTCACTGTCCGATATTACCCGATGTCCGATACTACCCGACTCTCCCCTAAATTTTAAAATATAGCATAAAAATTATTTATTTTCAAATATCATTTTCGTAAATAATAAAATGTAATTAAACATGTTAATAATTTTACTCTATCAATAATACTCAGTCGAACACATCTTATGATGTCGCAGAAACCTTTGACAAGTGAAGGAAACGAAGACATTATGGCACCAGGCAAAACATGCGAGCAGCCTATGGCGGTCGAGCCCTCGATATAATTAAAAAGAAAGAAACATATTAATCTGACTTGAAGGACGACAGATAAACGTTATCTCTGACATCAGAAAGCGTTTTAAATTCTTAGAAAAACCCAGACACTTTTCTGTGGCCTACGAAGTTCTTTAAGCAAATATCAATTGATTCACCAAGATAAATACTACTCTTACATCTTAAACATAGATAGGCTACATGCGTCTCTTTATATAAGAAGTAATCTACATGATTATAAATTATAACTGGAACTGATAACTGAATTCGGAGAAAGTCGCATTTGAGAAATGGTCTTAATATATTCATTTACCGTGCAATGACTGTTCCATGAGTGTACCTATAAGTAAACACGTTAGAAATAATGTCCTCGTGGTAGTTTCTTGAAAGTGAACATTCATTTTCGTAATAAACGCTTTCAGTGAAAGTCTGAGACAGTTAAACTAAAATACTAGAGCCCTACATTTACAAATTAATATATAAAACAGCCACTCCATAGCACAGGCATGACGAGCTGGTCTCGCGACCCAAAGCCGCTCACTGGAGTGGGTTCAAAATACTTCTTGCACTGATTGCCTTTTAGTTTTCTTCCAACGTTTCCCAAAGTGCAGGGCGAATTTCAGGTGAATTTTCAGCCTTAACTGGACAAAATTACCATCTCGCTATCACCAATTTAAAGACACTATGTAACCTGCATAGGGATTGAGATAATTTGGATATAAAGACAACCCTTTTTAAATTTAGATACTCACAGTCTGTTACTTACTGGCTTTTAAGGAACCCGGAGGTTCATTGCCGCCCTCACATACGCCCGCCATTGGTCCCTATCCTGAGCAAGATTAATCCAGTCTACCATCATATCCCACCTCCCTCAAATCCATTTTAATATTATCCTCCCATCTACGTCTCGGCCTCCCCAAAGGTCTTTTTCCCTCCGGCCTCCCAACTAAAACTCTACATGCATTTCTGGATTCGCCCATACGTGCTACATGCCCTACCCATCTCAAACGTCTGGATTTAATGTTCCTAATTATGTCAGGTGAAGAATACAATGCGTGCAGTTCTGTGTTGTGTAACTTTCTCCATTCTCCTGTAACTTCATCTCTCTTGGCCCTAAATATTTTCCTAAGCACCTTATTCTCAAACACCCTTAACCTATGTTCCTTTCTCAAAGGGAGAGTCCAAGTTTCACAACCATAAAAAAAACAACCGGTAATATAACTGTTTTATAAATTCTAACTTTCAGATTTTTTGACAGCAGACTGGATGATAAAAAAGTTTCTCAAGCGGATAATAACAGGCATTTCGCATATTTATTCTGTGTTTAATTTCCTCCCGAGTATAATTTATATTTGTTACTGTTGCTCCCAAATATTTCAATTTTTCCACTTCTTCAAAGGATAAATTTACAATTTTTATATTTCCATTTCGTACAATATTTTGGTCACGAGACATAATCATATACTTTGTCTTTTCGGGATTTACTTCCAACTGTTACCATGATAAAATTTTCAGTCACTTTTTTATAATTATGTTAGCACTGTGACCTTCTATATTGATTATATTTCATTTTTAAGTTTGTTGGCCTCTTCTGATCATAATCATAACCCAAAGTTTAATTACACCCAATTTACCCCATGGATGGGGAAATTTGGGTATAATGTGTATTATTTTAATAAAACATTCTTTAAAGTCCTTACAAAATCAAATTATCCCAACCATAAGTTAGTTTAAGTTAGGTGGGCATTTAAATATTTTAATTATATCTAACAAGACAAAAAAATCAGCCAATACTTGAGTTACTGATTAGGCTTATTTTGTAATTTTAAAATATCTCCCATTGAAATCAGGGCCACAAAACACTTCGGATATTTTGTCTTTCCCAATCCATAATTTGTGTACCTGGCATGATCTGGAACGAAAACTACGTTACTTACCAATCAACTTATAATTATACCCAAATTAGGGCCTACCCCAAGTTTGTAAATTGCGATTTACTAACAAACTGATATTAATAGAGTAAGGGAGGGGATTGTCGGATAGGTCTGGTAATGTCGGATAATCTCGGATAACATATTTCTTTTCCATCGAATGGTGCAATCTGATGTGAAAATAATGCATTACATTCTCTACAAGTAGACGAACATCTGCATGAATAGCCATTACTGTTGAGTGCTTCACTGTGTGTGAATTGCGTGTTTTCAACGTTTCTGCAAAAAAAAAAAAAAAAAAAAAAAAAAAAAACTTTTTGAGGGTAAGTAATGTGATTTATTCGTTATAAGTTATTCTTATATTTACACAACATGGTATGCACTGTTTGATATACCATAGATAAGGCTTCTTAATTCTCTAATTGCAGAAATTTTATCGCCAACATGTTTCATGCAGCTGGCTTGTTTTACTGTTTGTGAAGAGTCGGCCAATGTCGGATACTAGCTGAGGGCAATGTCGGATACTAGCCGAGGGCAATGTCGGATACTAGCCGAGGGCATTGTCGGCTGTCTTTCAATGCTGTTCGCTACATAAAAGCTGCCTTAAACCCATTTATATGTTTTCTATAACAAACCACTACATTTTTACACATGGGTATTTTTAATTAATGTAAGTAATTAATTTTCTAATTAATAGAATATTATGAAGTAACGAATTGTTTCTTCTTCTGATATTTTTAGATGCCTAAAGTAAAAGAAAAAAGAGATTCAGTCTAAAAAAAATGGAAGTCTGAAGATGTGGTAAATGCCATTGTCGGAGTACGGAAGAAAATAATGGGCTATCTTGCTGCTTCCAAAAGAGTCAATGTACCTCAGTCAACATTATTTGATTATGTACGGTCCAACTCTGAGCCCACCAAAGCCGTTAAATCGAAACTTGGACGAAAACCAATACTCCCAGCTCCACTTGTGTTAATGATGGAGAGAAAATATTTTGGATGAACCAGAAATGATGTTAAAAGGCTTGCAGATCAGTTGGCTAAACAGAACACTATTGTAATAGTTTCTGATATGCAATATGTTATTTTAAATGCATTATCATACCTCCTACATAATAATGTCTAATGTATCCGACATTAGCTTCCCATTCTGTCAGTGATGATATTATTTCTGTTTTCTCTTTGCAAGTAATACAGCAAATAATAATAATAATAATAATAATAATAATAATAATAATACTAATAATAATAATAATAATAATAATGTTTTATTTTCGCTGGCAGAGTTAAGGCCATAAGGCCTTCTCTTCCACTCAACCAGCCTTAATCAATACAATACATAAATTTAAATTACAAATATTTTCACTACACTTAAAAGGTTCTCCAGCAATAATCTTCACTACACATTTATTTAAATTTAGATAAATCTATAAGGTAAAGTAGTAACTTAATTTATGAGCTAATTTAATTCAATGAATTATAATTAATTTAATATTTGAGATAGCTAGTAAAATGATGAAAATTAATTTAATATAAGCTTACTAGGACTATGTTACAGGGAGAATATATATATTTCTATTTCTATAATGAGAATATTAATGTAATTGCCATTAGAGGTTTTGTAAATCTATTTAGAGAAATTAAAGATAATAATAATAATAATAATGGACAGATGTTAGTTTCATTATAAGTAACAAATATTAATCAGCAATTCATCTGTTAAGTAAGAATTTATGTAATTTTGACCTAAATGAAGCAATTGCCCAACAACCCCTTATATCACTCGGAAGCGAGTTCCAATTTCTAGCAACTGAAACTGTATAGGATGAAGAATATAAAGATGTCTTGTGGTAGGGTATAATGAGTAAATTGTTATAATGAGATCTTGTACTTAGCTGATGATATGCGGATAAATTTTGAAAACGAGAAGCCAAATATATTGTAAATTACCTAATACTTATGTACAATCTGCAGGAACCCCAAGAGGTTATTATAATACTGAGTAATTCAAGTTCTAACTTTTTTCAATTACCTTTATTTTGAAACATCAAAATGGTATCCGACAATACCCTCCCTTACTCTAGGTTTATTAAAAACATATGTTAAACATGTGTAATGTACATATACATGAATTTGGTTACTGTATCAGAGGTGGTTCCCCAGCAATATTGCTTTGAATGTGATGGATCATTTCATTGACTGGTAAACAAGAAACAGTTTTTCTATCGGGCATTATCAGTGTGATCAACAATTTTTTTTAACACTCCATGATAAGAAATTGTGAAATGGACAATATATATTGAGTTGGCATGTGTTTGAAGATTAGGTAAAGTTTTATTCAGTAAATTGTAACTTATACCCAAATTAACCTACTATACCCAAATTACCACGATCCATTCTATCGTTAAATAACTGATTGCAAATTTATATAGGTATTCATAACCGACTTTCTCGGTGGTCTGAGGGTTACCATGCTGACTGTTGGATTTTAAAGGGCGTGTAGGCTTTTAGTATGCCTAGCATATATGAATCTGTAACAGGTTAGGTTAGTTTAAGCTTTTGGTATGCCTTGTATGTACTAAGAAAAGTGAAATGTATGTTTCGTGTTCATTTTGAAGTGTTCTACCTCATTATTTCACATGTTAAATAATCACTTTTAGGTTACCTACACCGATCAATTCTTTCCTACTTTTAGCCATTCTCTGATATGTTTTCAAGTCAACTGACGTCCTATATGAATTCTTTACATTCCAAATTACCTTTCCTCTGAAAATTAGACCATTTTTTTACTTTTTTGCGTCAGAAAAATCTTCAATGTCGCAGTCTATAGAAAATCTCATAGGCCTATTCATTTAACGGCGTTTAATGCTGTTTATTCATTGTATACTGGTGATTTAATGGTATTGGAATGGAGGTAGACAAAGAAACAAATGCATTTTAAGGAAAAAAAACTCACTGAGTGAGATTCTGTCTATGACATGCACCCAGGAATTTATGAGAATTTAACCCAGGTTCCTAAAGTAAGAAGACATAATGCAGGTCTTCCATTAAATTAAAATCCTCTTCTCTCTTTTTGTCAAATCTCCTCTTCTCTTCGCTTTTATCTCCTCTCTCCTTGTAAAGTCTATAGTAGACCTATCAATAGGCCTACATTCTCGAGATGACTTTTTTTTATATACGTCCTGTGGTGTGGAGTCAGCACGGAGCAATACAGACATCACGTCCACATCGGTGGAATATTCATACCTGAGCAGGATTCGAGCACGGCAAAAATAAAATTGAGAGGTTGGATGGAAGAAGGGCGTAAATCGAATTACGGCGTTTATCCGTAAAATGACTATATGCGTTGTTTGGCGGCGTTTATACCAACCACCACAATATTATGCCTCGACTCCTAATAGATTGCAATACAGACTATTATTGATTTGCGTCCGTCTTCCATCTCACTACTGTGGTTCGAGGACAGGCGAAGATAACTGCAAGGGTGTTCGCGTTGTCTGACGAATATTCTGATCTATCCTATATTTCGTCTAATGGATTCGAATATAACCTTTCTGATTTTGAAAGTATCAGTGAAAATGAATTACATACGGGAAGGTAGAAAACGGAAACGGTTTAACAAACTATGAAAGAATAATCTAGCAAGCGACGACGAAATTATGGAAAAGCTTATACAAATAGGTCAGGAAAAATGGTGAAAGAAATACAGCATTACTATTTATTTTTGTCAATGGAGAATGAATATAAGGTACTAATAATATAGGCGTATGCAGTGCTATAAAATGTTAGATCCAGGCTAGCAGTCACTCATTAAGGAACGACCATATTTCTGACAGGTTAGCAACAAAACATTTAAGCCAGTTGCTGCCAGAATAAATATGAGATGTCTACAGAGGAACAAGCCATTTTCCATTGAGGATTTTGGGAAACTGGAATCAAAAACCAACAGAATACATTGGATAGGAAGGCCATTAAGTAACGTCAAACTGTAAAACCACAGCACCGAGAATGTTCTTGGGTATACAGTATCATGACTGAGAAGAAGTTTATGCAAGTCCTTTATTCTGTCATTGTTTAAAATATCTAAGAAAAGAGTGGTAACTGTACAAAATATAATGAAACAAGGTGATACTGTAATGACAGATATGAGAGACAAACACTCCAATAGCTCTTACAAGATTCTAGATGTTGTTTATGTTAGTTTATTAGATCACTTAAAGTGGTATAGTGTTTGTAACCTATATTCTAGGTACTTTCAGTTAAAATGATAATGTGGAATAAGTGGGATTAATTATTTTTAATGTTGTGATAACAATTTAGTAAACGAACATTATATATATATATATATATATATATATATATATTGTAATTATCTTCATTATTGTAGTATAGACCTATATCTAGCCTCTCCTATAGAAATATAGAAAAATTAACAGTATTTCAGTATTTTCAATCCTCTTATATGGAAGAAGGGCATAATTTAAAAAATTGAATGCTTCGTTCTCGTACAATATTGTGACAGCGACGTGAGATTCGAACTCACGACCAGCGTCCCGCAAGAGAGAAGATCGCGCGGAGCACTTTGTGATGGCGCGCGGCGAAGAGGGGAAAGGGCCAACGCGGCGAGAGAGTGGAGCGAGAGTGCGCGCGCATCTGGTGCTGGTAGAGAGGAGAGGGCTCTGGCTTTTTCTGGAGTGCCATCTCTAGAGACGCGTGGAACCTTCGAGGCTACGTCGCTGTGGTTATAAATTACGGACGCGAAGGTACGACAGCAGTTTTCGAGTTTTCAGTTGATTAGTCAGCCAGTCAGTGAGAAAGCCAGAGCAAGCAAGCCAGTCTTGTGTACCGGAGTTCGACTCGAGTGTGCGTCCGCATCTGCGTCAGCATCCGAAGGCCTGAGTTCGAGTGCAGTGGACCGCAGTTGGAGGGACCTGAGTTCGAGTGCAGTGGACCGCAGTTGGAGGGACCCGAGTTCGAGTACAGTGAACTGTCTCTGAAGGTCTGTGGTTCGAGATACTGTGAACTCGAGTGACTGAGATAGAAGAACTGTGAACTGAGAACTGGTAGTTCTGATTTGTAAATAGTGCTTTGTAAATATTAGTTAAGATTAACAGTTCATTGTTGTGCGTAATAGTCCAAGTAAACTGTCATTGTCGTCGGTGGAGTGCTATAACGAATACTGTGTTGAGTGAAGATCCAAT
Organism: Periplaneta americana; assembly: GCF_040183065.1. Lineage (NCBI taxonomy): Eukaryota > Metazoa > Arthropoda > Insecta > Blattodea > Blattidae > Periplaneta > Periplaneta americana. The sequence goes on along the minus strand of NC_091117.1, from coordinate 182,230,460 downwards.
TGTTGACGAGAGCGTTTAAGGTGAATTGTAGAAAGGAATTATTGTTGTGACGAATAAATTACATTGTTGTCACTAATAAAATTAACAATATTTCAACATTAACCATGGAACTCATAGCAATCACAAGAGAACATATTACCGTACAATATATATCAATAGTGTCATATTCTAGCAAGAGATGCAGGGTACAGATAGTTTTTGTTGATTATCTCAAAACTATGTTTTCTGAATTACGCCCTTCTTCAGCCAACACCTCAATTGTGCCTCAGACGTTGCGATTTCCACCGTGCTTATTAAAACACTTCGTTCATGTTTTTTTCCATTGTCATAGTGGAACCTGAGAAACTAATTTGGAGAGACACATATTGGGAAGGCAAGAATTTATTGATCAGGTGCATAGACACTTTTCTGAGCGTTCTATAGAGTTAACATTCAGACTTTGCTGTTATAAATAAATTCCAATATTGTGGTGTATACTTAGGCTATTTCAAGTATGTGGATAACTGCGAAGTTCCAATGTTTCGTAACTGCTACTTAAGTTTTACAGACTACAATTACATCACAACAAAATCACTCCGGAAATGCTACGGAATTTTAAAATGTTAAACATTTCATCTATATTTATTTTAGCATCCAGTTCTTCCGGTGTCTCTTGTTGTCTAGTTTTGAAAGTGATGGATGTAGCCTGGTTACGTAACTTTCTCTAACCATTCTCCTTTTATCCATTTCTTCCTACACTTCATGTTCCTCCCTGAGTCTTATTTTCAAACATCCTCAACCTCTGCTCTTCTGTCAAGGCCTGTTTTTGTTTACTAGCACGTGGAGAACTTCGAGAGAAGCTCGCTAGAAGGGTCTACTTTATTTTTAAAGATTGTGAAATTGTTTATGGTACGCTGCAATAGTCAAATATTACAATGTATTATTATTATTATTATTATTATTATTATTATTATTATTATTATTATTTCTAGAAATATCGCATGTTTAATTATATACATAATTGAATGGTTTGTTTCCAAAACCTGTTATTTCGTTTTCAGTTATTATTTTTTTTTTTTTACAGAAAGGAGAAAAATTGCTGGCTTTGAAATATACGAACAAATTAAAAAAAATACCTCTTTACTTTTATCTTACAGATATTTTATACCATTCTATGTATTAAATGTATTAGAATACGTCATAGCGTACCAATAATTTCTAAATTAAAATACAGAGTGATTTATATAGAACTGACATATTTCTTTCTTTAATTATTCCGTTGGAAATTCATTCAATGACCCAATTTTAGCACCAAATTAAGCAGAATGTTCTGGAGTTTCGATTCCTTGTCACTATATGCGCAGATGTTTATGTTTTATTCCTATTGTTGGCAGCACTGACCCAATTTTAGCACCAAATTAAGCAGAATGTTCTGGAGTTTCGATTCCTTGTCACTAGATGCGCAGATGTTTATGTTTTATTCCTATTGTTGGCAGCACTAGATGCGCAGATGTTTATGTTTTAGTCCTATTGTTGGCAGCTGTTTTCGACATTTTGTGTCAACGTGAAAATGCAGTACACATTAAATCAACGACTCTTCCTTGTGAAGCAATACTGGATTACGAATTCAATTACAGCTACTCAAAGGGCATACCAGAGAGAATTTAGTGTTCGCAATCCTCCCAAAAGAAATACAATACTGGGACTGGTAAACAAATTGGAAACAACTGGATCTCTGGTGAGTGAAAAGGGCAAGCATCGTTCATCTAGGCTTCCCACGGTTGTTGTTGACGTAAGAGCACGACTGGAGCAGTCACCCAAAAAATCATTAAGACGTTTGTCGCAGGAGACAGGATACATCTACTCAATGTGTTAGAGAGCCTAAAGCCATATAGAGTTACGGTTGTTCATCAGCTACAGGAACCAGATAAGGATAAAAGATTGAATTATTGTCGTTGGTTTCAGACGTTCATTGTGCAAAATCCTGCCATATTGTCCATCACATGGTTTACAGATGAAGCATGGTTCATGTGACGACCGAATAATTTCCAGGAACCTGTGGCCACCGAGATCTCCGGATTTGACAACGCCGGACTTCTTTCTATGGGGTTACTTAAAAGACAGGGTTTACGCTACACGTCCCCAGACATTGGACGATCTGAAGCACAACACCACACAGGAGATTCAAGCTATTGACAACAGAGTCCTCCAACGAGTGGCCAGTAACATGGAACGACGTGTTGAGTTGTGCCTTATGCAGGATGGAGGACATTTTCAACATTTGCTATAGAGATAAATAATCTCCCAAAATTCCTCTACATTTTAGGTATAATAAGTTGTCGCTAGCACAATTCGTTTTGAAACAATTAATGAAAGAAATGTGTCAGTTCTATATAAATCACTCTGTATATTAGATAATAAGTTTTGGTCTGAAAAACAAAAACTAGAAAGTTCTGGAAAATGAATCATATTTCTTAATACCATTTTTCAGTGACACATAACAGGAATTCACAAAAAATAAATTTAGCATTGGATTCAGAATTCAAGAAATATGTTTATTATGTTACTGGGTCAAAATTGGTTTTTGAGCAAAATATGTTTTGGAAACAAACCAATCATATTTATTACGAGCGATTAAATTCAAAGATGGTTCCGTCTAATAACTTATCAAATAGGTGACTGGCTAATGACCCATTACATTATGACCCGCTCCAAATTTTAATTCCGTGTCTGTACAAACAATTCGCAATATAATTTAAATATGTCACGAACTACGGTTGAGCGGATGATGAATCATCAACTCGTGGGATAGGAAGAAAAGAGCTCTGATCTGCAACTTCCTAACGAAATGCGTCACGTTGTGCAATCGTCCTGCACGACCTTGACGGGAAATAATTTAGATAGCTTGTATGTAGTACGACAAAGCTTTATTGTTCATTTATCGTTTGCTTAATTATTTAAACGAAGAAACTTGCTTGGAAATAAATACGTGCAAGGAATACTTACCTGCGCGAAGCATATTTAGGCCTACGTATCTTCATGCAAGAAATTTCACAGAAGCTCGAAGGAATACTATAGTTAGCAATTAAATACGCAGTCATCAACACAGCACCAGACTGAACGAAATGAAAAGAAGTGGTCCGAATGATATTCTTAAGACAAGTAGTAGGGTACATCATCTAAATCACAAAACAAACCATGATGTGAAGGGTTCAGAGGCATAGTGGGCCAAGCACCATTTATTAAAAACGGAGAGAGCAAGGGTTAAAGTTAAGTGAATACCATAGTTTAATGAAGATTGACATATCATTTAGTTTTAATATGCATGCTTTATACTGGCTGTTCATTTCAAAGTGTGTCATGACGTCACTGTTGTGAGTCAGCGATTTGAAGCGAGTTTCAGCTTTTATGTCAGAGAAGTTGCATATTAATCAAGGCGTTCAATCTGAACTTGAGAACGTGTATGGTATAACTTGAACGTCGTAGCAACAGATGACGTCTGTAAAGTCTGTGTGCTACCATAATCTCTTTCGAATTGTGTTTTGCGCGGGCAAGTCGTAAGCAGGGTATTTGTTATCATCGGTTGCGTACGGCAACATGCCACAATACAAATCAAATGCTCCGTGTCCATGTTGACCGTCGAAGTTAATGTCAACAAATGCTGTATGTACGTAATCGTCTTAACCCTCTCCCCATATTCCGACAGTAAGGAAAAAACTCATCTCAGTACGTGTTTCCAAACAGTTCACATTCCTGCCACTACAGGCGTTACCGTACGTATCTGTAAGTACTGTTCAGAATGAACGCCGTACTTGCTAGGCAACTTCTCTGGCACATAGGTAATACACCTCTGCGGAAGTGTAAGAAGATTGAATTCTCTAGGCTCATCGACTAGCCACATGACGGCATACAGCGAGCCACGACACACTTTGAACTGAACACGTAGTATTACTTGCTATATGTTTCTTTGAATTCTGGTAATCAGTTAACTTCAACCCTTGTTTTCTCCGTTTTCAATATATGGCGCTTGGCCCACTATGGCTCTGAACCATTCATATACACATACAGTATATACGCTTAGAATTATATGTTTATAAATACACTGCTCAAAACAATTAGAGGAACACTATGGATTATTTAAATAATTTTTCATTGGATAAAGGTATAGACATGAAATTAAAAAGATATTTTATTTATGGTTATTTATGGCCATATTTATCTCCTTGTCAATGAAAACAAATTAATGTCAACAAACAACTTTTTAAAACATTGCACTATATAAGAAATTGAATCTTGTCCTTACTTATCAAACTTCAACACCCGTTATAAAGGTCTAGTATCGTGTATAGCCTCTACGACATTCGATGACAGTTTGGCACCTTCGTGGTATCCTTCCTAAGAGATTCTGTATTTCCTCTTGCGGGGCATTCTCCCATTCCTGCTTTAGAGCATCTCCAAGTTCTCGCAGGATTTGTGGAGCTTGATGTCGGCTCCTGACTTTCCTGTTCAGAAGATCTCACAAGTGTTCAATATGGTTGAGATCTGGGTTGATCGCTGGTCACTCCATTACCTCAATTTCATTCTTCCTTTGGAAATCAGTGGTAAAGACGCAGAATGCCCCCTGGCATTATCCTGAGCAGGTCTTTTTACACAAATATTCTCTTTCCTTAATCTGTTCCTTACCGTTTGGTCTGAAACCCGGCTTCCGGAAGCCATATAGAGGTCATTCTGCAGGTATCTTGCAGTTTTTGTACGCTGTCGAAGAGCAGATAGGAGAATGTATCTGCCGTCCTGGAGGCTTGTTTTACATTTACGGCCCTGGCCAGGTCTTCTACGATACTGACATGTCTCTCTGTGCCTGTTGCATAACCTGGACACCACGGAAGGAAAAACCTCAAGCTCTCTAGCCACTTGTCTCAGTGACTGACCTTGTCGTAAAAGAAGTAGAGCATGATACACTTCAAACGCATTTAAATCCTCATTTTGTCAGAGACTTTAATAAACGAGGCAATAATCAGCATTCGTTACTATAGCAACGTCAGAAAGCTTACCAATTAGAAGTTGTCAGTGCCTTCCGTAATCAAAGATTTCTCCATATTTGTTATTTCAGGTAATTACTCTGTATTTAGGCCATGGATCTTTAAAATTTGTATCCATAGATTGAATTAATGTTCCAATTTACATATTGTCCTATTTTCAGTATCACAGCTTCAAAAAACACTAACTTATTCAATTTATTACAAGTGTTCCTCTTTATTCTGAGCAATGTATTTTAGATATGAAGAAGAAGAAGAAGAAGAAGAAGAAAAAGAAGAAGAAGACTTTTCAGGACAGTATTACATTGTTTAGGTTTTGTTTAATTCAAATATACAGTTAATATTAATTGCACTTGGAAAATAAAATAAGTATCACTACTTATAGGCCTAAAATATCGGCACCGAAATTCCGTTCAGTGAATCAGTAAAGAATCTGGGTATTTATATGGATAAAAGTTTAAATTGGAACCTTCAAGTTGCAGAAACCTGCAAAAAAAGTATTCTCATTAATCCACTCGTTTAGGCGATTGAAGAATTTTCTACCCTTTTCCATGAAGAAAATGTTAGTGCAAACACTCGTGATGCCCCACTTCGATTACTGTGATATTCTGTTTACTGACCTAAGCGTTACTTCGGCGCAGAAACTACAACGTGTTCATAGTATGTGCGTCCGTTTCGTCTGCAATATTCGCCGAGCTGATCACGTAACACCATCCCTCGAAATGTTGTCCTGGCTCCGTCTAGAAGATCGTAGAAAAATCCACTGTCTTTCCCTTCTCTTTCACATATTGCATTTCTCCACTCCTGTCTATCTTGCGTCTCGTTTTCAAAATTTATCCACCCATCATAACCTAGACACACGATCACAACACTCCTCAATATTATCCATTCCCTCCCGCAGAACATCCTCATATTCATCTTCTTTCACTGTGGATGTTCCTCGGCTTTGGAATTCCCTACCGAGTAATGTCAGGGACTGTCAGACATCAAACCAATTTAAGAATAGACTAACGAAATATTTTTCTAACAATTTTTGTTAACAATAATAGTTCTTTCAGATTTCTCAATGTTTAATGGTTATATATATCACAGAATAAATATTTAAATTATCTCATTATTATTATCAGTATTTCTTACCAATGTTTATTATTGTCACACCAACATTACTTATCCAACTTTCATTATTTACTTTCATGTTGTTTTATGGTCTAGATATTAATGTAATAACTATGTAACAAATTGTATTCTATTAGAATTAGAGTCTGGCTGGGCGGAAGAGAAGGCCTACTGGCCTTAACTCTGCCAGATTAAATAAATTAATATATTATTATTATTATTATTATTATTATTATTATTATTATTATTATTGTTAAATTATTATTCACTCATTATTAACCCCAAAACCTAACCTCACCTACCCATTCATTGACGATTTTCAAGAGTCCACGAAAATACTGATCTATGGAAAGGGGGTTCGTAGAGAACTACTGGCTTAGATCGTAGATTTTTTTCATTCAGAATACGATAACCTGTGTTGACTTGGCTAGGATTCCAGTAATGTGCTAATTCCACGTTACAGGAGTCCAACTGTGTACTATCGAAAAAATAAAAGTGGTTTGGACTTTAGTCAAGGCTCTTCAAGTGCACTGAACGTTGTGAAATAGTAATATTTAAACGAAATGTATGTCAGTGCTATCTTTCCTTTCATAAGAATGTGTGTTCGGCAAAGATTTATTGTTATGTATTTTAGACTAATGAAGGATTATTAGCATCTTATGACTGTACGAACATACAGTAGTTCTCTGATATTCAAATATGCACAGTCTTACACTTGTTGATCAGCGTTGAGAAATGGAAACAATCTGCCGTCATCTCGTCGTCATCACTATTATAATTTTCTTCACGAATGTTATACATGACTTCGTCTATTAAAAATCCACACCCATCTTCAAGCCTGCGTAAGATCTCAGCGTAAGATGGAAAAAGTTACTGTATCTCAAAACTAATTTTTGTTTACACAACACAATCACCCATTTTAACTTAACCCAACGGTCATAAAGTAATCATAAGCATCTCGAGTACACACTTTAAACACTTGTTTATCACTAATTTGTTACTTTGTAAAGTGAACAACTTTACCGTGTTAAATTGAAACTAAGGTACTATTTTACCTTGATTGAATTAATCTTAAGAAGGCCAACTTAAGTAGAAACTAGTCATTAATCAAGATGAAATACCATATTAGTTTTAATTTAACACAGTGAAATTGTTTAATAACATAACGAATTATTAGTAATAAAATTATAGGCCTTTAATAAATTGTTCTCGCCTGCAAACCACTTTGCCACAGTACTCGTAACTGTTTCATTCGATGATTTTTTTTTTTTTTTTTTTTTTTTAGAAATCCGTGATAGTCTGAGAGGGGGCCAAATCTGGCGAGTATGGGGGATGGCCAGTCAATTCCAACTTCATCAATTTTCTGCAACGCAGCCAGAGATTTGTCAGCATGCGCATTACCTTGGTTACAAATGGCTTTTAGAGAACCTGGAGGTTCATTGACGCCCTCACATAAGCCCATCATCGGTCCCTATCCTGAGAAAGATTAATCCAGTCCATACCATCATATAGGCCTACCACCTCCCTTACATCCATTTTAATATTATCCTCTCATCTACGTCTCGGCCTCCCCAAAGGTATTTTTTCTTCAGAACTCCCAACTAACACTCTATAACCATTTCTGAATTCACCCATACGTAGTACATACTCTGCCCATCTCAAACGTCTAGATTTAATGTTCGTAATAATGTCAGGTGAAGAATACAATGCGTGCAGTACTGCGTTGTGTAACTTTCTCCGTTCTCCTGTAACTACATCCCTCTTGGCTCCAAATATTTTACTAAGCACCTTATTCTCGAACATCCTTAACCTCTGTTCCTCTCTCAAAGTGAGAGTTCAGTTTCACAACCATACAGGACAACCGGTAATATAACTGTTTTATTAATTCTAACCTTCAGTTTTTTGAAAGCAGACTAGACGACAAAAGCTTTTCAACCGAATAATAGCAGGCATTTCCCATATTTATTCTGTGTTTTATATCCTCTCGAGCGTCATTTATATTTGTTACTGTTGCTTCAAGGTATTTTAATTTTTATACCTCTACAAAGAACAAATATTCAATTTTTATATTTCCATTTCGTACTATGTTCTGGTCACGAGACATAATCATACAGCAAGAAGAGCACATCTTTGAGAGTTTAAACACGATGTTTTTCCGCTATTTTCCCCCGAAACTTAGGTAGATCTAATAATGTATATTAATGCAAGTTTACCTCCTTCTAAATAGTCTGCCATAATTATTTCGTTTTTGCCTTCTGCCCCTCAAAAAATGTTGTGAGGACCTTTCCTACTGATTTTTCCTACGAGAAATGTCTTTGGGCGAGGAGAGTCAGTGTGTTTTCATTTTTTGATTGTTACATTTTATTTCTGAATCGTAGTGATGGACCCATATTTCATCTATACCGAATGATTCAGTAAAAGCTTAAAAATAAATAAAAATAAAAGCTTAAAAATAAATAAATAAATAAAAGTAAAAGCTTAAAAATAAATAAATATATAAATAAACAAATAAATAAATAAATAGGGGATGTTCTACTGAACATTTTGATATTAAGAACTTGGGCCATATTAATTACATTTGTCATTTAAACTTAATATTTACAATTAGTATTTAAATTTATTATTTACTAGACCTATTAGCTCTGTTTCTTTATTGCAAATTCCTCTCACATTCCATACGCCGATATTAATTTCATCATTCCCTTTCCTGTTCCTACGACTAGCATGTATTGTCAACGCAATATCAATCCGGCTGTTGTGAAGATTTCAAGTATCTGGAAATATCCTCAGAATGGGATACCGGTCCATCGCTGAATGTGATTAATGGTGGGGCTGCCACCTTAAGGCCTCCAAACCTGCCTGCTTTTCTATCTGGGTGTGCTCCCATAGTCAGAGGGATCCGGTTTGTGAATCCCGGACTCTCGCTCTCATCCTCTCCCGTTTGCCATAACCACAGGTTACATTGCCGAGAAGCCACGACGTGAACGTGGGAGTGGGGTTTTGCTGGTAAAGCTGCCTAATGTTACGACAGTGGGCTTTGCACAACATTTACGAAGTGCACCAATCTGGCATTGATGATTTCGCTGTGACCTTTGCCAGTTTTTGGTATGAACATGTATCACGATGCCTAGGTTACCTCAGAAGCTATTTAACTACAGTCAATATGGAATGAGATACCGTGGATGACCAAGAAAGCGATGGAGAAGGCTGCGGTCACATTGGAGGCACGCTTGGGCAAGTAAAATGGAAGCGTCTGCGTGCCCAAGCGTGCCTGAAGAAACAAAAATTCGTGAATGTCTGTTTGAAACTATTGGTGGCGCGGCGAAGGTGTTCACACTGAAAGTAAGTTACAAGCGCAAGTTTGTGCACGCTTGTTCACCCGTCTCCGCCTATCAAATAAATTTGTTTTTTTTTTCTAGCATGCTTGCTCACTTGCCTGTGTGTTGTTTTTGTGTGTGTTTTTTTTCCACAATGGATGTTCAAATACTAATAGTACCGTAATTTCCCATAACTATGGTCCAGGCACCCAACTATGGTCCAAAACGCATTATGTACTACTTAGTCCCCCAAGAGTTCGGTGTTTGCCATTTAAGGCGCCACTGTGATGGAATTATGTTCCCCATAGATGCTTCTATCTACATTACACGTGGCAATGATATGGATGCTTAACAAGGTCAATGTGCATCGTTCTATTGAATGTGTCAAGACACGAAATCATTCAGTTTCTGTTTGTCTGTTTTATTAAGCTCTCCTCTGTAGAACTGGTACGTTACAGATATATGATTGTTTGTACAATTAAACCTGGCTATATAGTGTTTACTTTCACGTAATAATTAGACTGGCAGAGGTTAAGGACTCTGCGTGAAAAATGTTTAACCTCAAGGCTAGAAGTCAGTCCTCAACTATGTACCACAATTTTTCGTGGACCATAGTTGTATTTCATTTTGAAATATTTGTTTCAATGAAATTTGAACAATTTGATAATTTACTTCTGCAAATACGGTATCTCAGTATGTTCTAAAACACCATTTAACATTATAGTCAAGTAAACAAAGAAACAGTCTGTTCCAGAATCAATGGTACTAGCACGAATAATGGTCCGGTAAAACGAAAACTTCAGGGTAGAAGGATCACAACCGTCCCTGTAAGTGACTATGAGAGCGATGAAATTGAATTGGATACAGATTATGATGTTTTCGGTGTACTCTCCATATTTACAGACAGTGAGTCAGATGTGGAAAAGAAGAAAAAATCTGTTAAAATAACGCTAAAGGCACATAGTTATATGGTAGTTACTTATGAGGAGGAATTGTAGCCAGGGAAAGTTTTGGAAATTAAGAATAATGGAGCTGTTGTTTCATCCATAGTTGGGCAACTCAGAATACAACTATGTACCAATGCTTATTATTTTTTTAACACTTGTAATTAAATAATTTCAAACACATATGTCAATATTTATTTAATGTACACTTACAAGAGTCCGAAGCCAAAATTTCACTTAATCTGGATGACTATTATTGAATATACAAAGAAAAATGTGACAAATGTGGACCATAGTTAGGGGAAACTACGGTATGCATTCAAGAAAGAAGGTCAATCTGGGATGCATCTTGTAAGGACCACAGGAACAGAGACTACGTGAAGAAACTTTCGACGGAAATAGAATTCGAATCAGGAATTGCATGTGAGTACTTAAATTTCAATAAGCCAAATCTAATCTAAACCCAACGATACTTAAATTATGTGGGCGCGACCCCAAGGGAAAAATATACACTACCTGTTACGTAGCTTGTGTTTATCAACTGAAGTAGTACATTGGGATCATGGGCCAGTTTTCAACCAGCGTTCAACCTGAAGGGAAACAGGCCAGAAGGCCTAATCCAAGATGTTCAATCATTATAATTATTTACTGTTAGTATTTGCGTGTAATATTTACGTATATTATTTACATGTAAACAGTCTATCATGTTTTGCTTGTTGACCTATCGTCCACAAGGTGTTTCTGTCTATCGTATTTACATTGTCACATGATAAAATATTCTGTGCGTCAACGACAGATCCTTTCTTATCATTCTAAGAGTTAATCACAGTTCGTATAGTACGATGGAGCAATGTTGTCTTAATATGGCTTCACAGACGCAAAGGTCCCTATCTCAAAATGTTCAGTAGAATATTATGTATTACCAGTTCAGTTCTTCGACATTTTTTTCTAAATCACCCGGTAGTTCCAAAAAGTTATAAGAATCCTCTCCAAACGGGCGACAAAACGACTTGGAAAATGTCACTCTAAGTCGTTCTCATCATCGTTCAGACATTTAGGAATTCATTTAGCAGATAATATTCTGATACCCAAATCATGATGTACGATGTGAAAGACACATTCATAGGACATTTTAAAAGTATCTCACATGCGTTTGAGCCCAATTCATCGATACTCCAAAACCATGTCATATATTATGGCATCGAAATCTTCTGGGGAGGTCTCAGAAACAGGCCTTCAAACTTGGTGTTCATCTTTGATCTCCGTTCTTTTTGTCTTAAATTTCGCAACCCAGTTTGTTATAGTAGTTACAATGATCCTCAGTATATTCAACATATTAATTGTGGCACAACCCTTTGAAAAACAGGTAGGTCTACGTGCAGTAACTATCAAGAAGAGGTTATTCTCAATGCCAATCGCTTTCGCTTTTCTTTATAACGAAGGTCCATGGCTGGCTGTAGTGTATCAATACGCCTTAGTAATAAGTAATAAGTGATAATAAGTAAGATATTTCCCTGTTAATTATGATTATGACCTATAACTTAATATACATTCACGTTACAAGTCCTAGTGAATTACTTTGTTTATATGGTGATATATGGCATCAGATCATTAATTCTGTCTATGTAAAACAGTTCTGTGAACTTCAGAAAAATAAAATGTAGATAAATCTAAAGTTCTAAAGTACTCTTCAATTATTTCTCCGTTGCATACACTACTCGATTATTCTAAATTTATTGCTATCTTCAGTAGGACTAATAATTTATAGTGCATACATTTTATTATCCCACACTCGTGAAGATAGAACGGAAACGGCAGTACATAGCACAGCTGTCTACATGCAAATGTGTAAAGATAAAATGCATGTACTGTATACAAAATGAACCGTAAGTTATATCATTAATTTCAGGGGGTTATTCTTTGAGATATTTCAAACAAAAAAGTTTCATACAAAGTTGCTCGTTTTTTCTTCCTTTTCGAGATAAAAATTCTTTATATGAAATAAAATGTAAAACTTAAAATTGTTTAGTCAATACGTTATAAGAGTTAAAATTTATTTATTATTTTTTTACGGTACATAACCTTTGTTAATAAATTTTAACACTTTTAACGTGTCGACTAAACAATTTTAAGTAAATTTAATATTAATAGTAATTTTATTCTTCATGTTGTACATGTAATTCCCCTGGTAGAGGGGCAGAGAAGGCCTGACAGCCTTATCTCTACCAGGTTAAATAAATAAATACTAATACTAATATGTTTTAAATGTTAAAGGAATCTAATATTTCTGTTTGTTTTCTTCTCACTTTCTAAATTGTATTTTTAAATAACTTCTGAAATAAGTTTAAGTCCTTGGGCATCATTTAGAACATTACAGGACTATTTCCACTGCATTATAAAGCTCACAAAACGCGGTGAACCCTGGCATAGCGCAACAAGGGAAAGAAAGAACATTGATGGTGGAAGCTCTGCAAAGGACGATTGTGCGAGAAAATGTTACGATTCGCACGAACTCTTTTTAGAAGATCCGGGTAGGGATACTAGTTGACGTTTTTAGTCCGTTTCGTGTCCGCTATTGAGAAATTGTGAAATAAAAAATAGGTTTATATAGCTTCCGTGTCCGTTATAGAGAATGTCCGCTATTGGAAAGGTATTTCTCCATAAGAACTTATGTAATTCTGCAGGGGAATTTCAAGGCGTCCGTAACTGAGAGGTGCTCGATATTTTTTATAAGTTTCCGTTAAGAAAAGTTTCATTGTATTCACTTTTTGAAGCACTCTACCGACTTGACTCGTTCTTCTCCATCTTATCTTGTTGTGTCTTTATAACGAAGTTCTGTTTGCACACTAAGCGCTGTATAAGATTACCTATAATTCAGAATGAGAAAACGTTCAATTGCAGATAAAAATGTTTAAATAAATTATGAGACTTGGCGTGACAAGTGCAAAGGTTGAAACTCAGCATTTACCTTGAGTCTATTAGTCAACAACGACTGTGGCTGAAGAGCTAGCGCGCTGATCTTCCATTCAGGGGGCCTGACTTGGTCATGGTGGAATTTGTGGTGGGCAAAGCAGACTTGAAGAGAGGTTTTCTCGAAGTACTCCCGTTTACTTCTATCATTCCACCAATACTCTCCACCTCTCCCTCATTTCATCTACGTTGTACAACAAAACGCGTTGTTCTACGGTTAATTTGCGATTCATTGCAAGAAACTAGCAGCTATTGCATAGATACGCAATCCAATAACAAGATATGGCATCCGAAAAACAGTTGACTCACGAACATAGTTGTCAACTCACCACTTACTACACTAGCTATTCGTTTGTTCAAGTTATGACATCTGTATATGTGTTCAAGTATGAAACCTAAGAACGGATATTGGGGAAAGCGACTTTTGACCCACCTTGTACAATGAAGTAAATGTCCTCATCTCTCTCTCCGATTGGTAGTGTAGTACTATCGTGTATACTTTGGTTCTGTCCATACGATTTACTTGTTGAATCCATTTTGCACTTACAGTTCTTCAATAATTATTTAGCTAACACTGGTATCACTTTGAGATCATAATATATAATTTCCTAATTTTACTTGTGGTCAATGCCAATGCGCATTTCTGCTGAATCTACTAAAAATTCGATTTTTAGAGAGGTCTGATGGTTTGGAAACACTATTACTGTTATTACGATTTTGTAAGCCATCGTACTTAGGTGATATTGCTCACCGTAGGTGATATTTGGTGAATCCTCGACAACTACAGGATAATAGTGATCAATCTCCATTATCCTATAGAAATTTAAATCGGATTTACAATTGCAAATGCAGATTAATCCAGTCTCTATCATCATATCCCTCTTCACTCAAATCCATTTTAATATTATCTTCCCATCTATGTCTCGGCCTCTCCAAAGGTCTTTTTCCCTCCGGTCTCCCAACTAACACTCTATATGCATTTCTGGATTCGCCTATAAGTGCTACATGCCCTGCCCATCACAAACGTCTGGATTTAATGTTCCTAATTATGTCAGGTGAAGAATACTATGCGTGCAGTTCTGTATTGTGTAACTTTCTTCATTCTCCTGTAACTTCATGCCTCTTAGCCCCAAATATTTTCCTAAGAACCTTATTCTCAAACACCCTTAATCTCTGTTCCTCTCTCAAAGTGAGAGTCCAAGTTTCACAACCATACAGAACAACCGGTAATATAACTGTTTTATAAATTCTAACTTTCAGATTTTTTGACAGCAGACTGGATGACAAAAGCTTCTCAGTCGAATAATAACAGGCATTTCCCATATTTATTCTGCGTTTAATTTCCTCCTGAGTGTCATTTATATTTGTTACTGTTGCTCCAAGATATTTGAATTTTTCCACCTCTTCGAAGGATAAATCTCCAATTTTTAGAGTTCCATTTCGTACAACATTCTGGTCCCGAGACATAATCATATACTTAGTCTTTTCGGGATTTACTTCCAACCCTATGTAATATTAAAAAAAAAATACACGTCGGTTTTTTTAATATTAAGTACAATGCAATGTGGCCCGAGGTCAATCACTAGAGTAATTATTGGAGCTCATGGTAGAAACGTTTGGGCGCCCCTTGGATAAAGTTTTCGAAGTTTCAAATAATGTTTACGGAAAAGTCAGAGAACTCGGCAGACTGTGTTAGGTTATGTTGTCTATTACGAACTTGCTGACTGTGCTTTACGTACGAGTGGCGTGGGTAGGTTCCAAAGATCTGTGATTCATCACAGGTGTAACACGGCGTGATGATCACATGATAGAAGCGTTGTGCATAATAACGACAGCTTGCATCAGCTTTCAAACGTAACACTCACACTACAATAATAATAATTCCATTTAGTAGGGAAATAAGGAATACTATACTAGACATAAAGGCACAGAGCTATAGAAGAAAGTGGAAGGGAAAGTATCCTGGCTAAATTAGAGCAAATACTCGCTTTACTGCTGAGAGAATAAACACTATAATAATTTTTACAATATCAACCTACTTTTATTTTATGGATCAAGCAGGATAACAAAGCGTTCCGCTGACAATATTGGTCACTTGTTTCCTTCCACGAAGATGGACGTTCGATTGCTGATAAATCAATCACATCTATTCATAACGGAAACAAATTGTTATCGGGATACGCTCTATGATTATCGGTAAGTGAAAAGTAATTGTTCACTTCAAAATTTAATTTGCGTCTCAATGTTTTAATTGGTTTATTTTACGATTCTTTATCAACTGTGATAGTTACCTAGCTCTCAGTGAGGTGAAGGTGATAATGCCAGCGAAATGAGTCTAGGGTCCAGCGCCGAAACTTACCCAGTATTTACCCTTAATAAGTTGAAGGAAAACCTCGGAAAAACTCAACCAAGTAACTTGTCCTAACCAGGATTTGAACCCGAGCTAACCGTTTCTCCACAGCTGTGAACTATCTTAATGGAACTACCAGATCTTCAGGTAGTGATGTATCGATACCTACGAAGTTTAAAATGTTGCTACATTCTTAGATTATAATAGGTAAATAATTGATTAAATGGCGATCTTACTCGTGTTAATTACGTAACGGCTTACAGCTCTTTCGATGCTACTTAATACCATCCTCAGAGCCTACTAGATCTCGGCGCTATCTCAACTTCGCTGCCTGTTGTGTGGGTGCGTTCGATTGTTGAAAAGTGTTGACATGTGGTGTCAAATAGTGTGTGTGTTCTGAAATTGATCTGTGTGTTGAGAATTTGATTAGGGTGTGTTTTAGTGTGTCTGTATATTTCATATTGTTCTAGCGTGTTGAGTTTTTGGTTTTTGGGTTGTATGTGTAGGATTTCCATGTCTGTATTTATGTTGTTGTATGTGTGGTTAGCATTAGTTATGTGTTCGGCATATGTAGATATGTGTCCTCTGGTTATTGCTTTAATGTGTTCTTTGTATCGAGTTTGGAATGATCTGCCTGTCTGTCCAATGTAGAAACTGTCGCAACTATTGCATGTGAGTTTGTATACGCCTGTGTGGTTATATTTATTTGTTTGTGTGTTGAGATGTCTTTGTAGTGTGTTTTCTGTTCTGTATGCTATGTTGTATTTCTGTTTTCTGAATGAGGATGTGATCTTGTGTGTGTTTTTGTTTTCGTATGTTAGTGTGATGTATTTCTTGTGTTCTTTTGTTTGTGTTGTGTTTTGTGTGTTTTTGTGTTTGTTGAGTTTTTGTTTTGTCTTCCTTATGATGTTGTCTATTATGTTTGGGTTTTAACCATTTTCTTGTGCTATGTATTTGATTATGTTCATTTCTTCATTGGGTATGTTGAGTAATCTGTGTACCATTGTCCTGAATGCAGCATGTTTGTGTTGTGTGGGGTGATTAGATGTGTTGTGTATGTGTGTGGTGGTGGTTTTTGGTTTTCTGTATATTTTGAAGGTGTGTTTGTTGTCAACTTTTGTTATGGTGATGTTTAGGAAATTTATGGAGTTACTGTTTTCAAGTTCCAGTGTGTATTGGAGTTTTGGGTGTATTTTGTTTATGTGTTGGTGTAGTTTGTGTATTTGTCGTTTGTTTCCTTTGTATAGTATGAGTATGTCGTCTACTTATCTGTGCCAGTATATTATGTTGTCTGCATATTTGTTGTGTTCATTGTTGAGTATGTATGTTTGTTCTATGTTGTGTAAAAATATCTCTGCTAGTATGTTAGATATGGGTGATCTCATTGGCAATCCTTCTGTTTGGGTGCAGTATTTTTTGTTGTGTGTGAAATAGTTTCAACATGGATTATGACAGGTGTTGAGGAACGCGATGATATTATAGTATTCATGATACATGTTACCATTTGTACTGTTTTCGCAGGTACTTAGAGCTGGAAAATGCATCTCCTCATGACTAAGCAGAAACACATACTGGAAATTCACTGTGAAGGATGGAATGATGCAATATTCCAGCATGGATACCAAGAATTTAGACCAGCAAGAGGAGAGGAGTAATAATAACAGTTACATAAACATCCCCGCCGTAGAAATATGGTTATCTCTTAAGGCGGTCACAGATGACGCGACTCCGAGCCATGATGTAGCATAAATTGAATGAGTATTATGTGTGTATTATAAAAATAAACTTTGAAGTTTATAACAATATATTTTTTGCGAGATCGTGCGTATTTGCTTGGTTTCCGCACAAAACCAATCCGCGGAAAGTCTAAAATTCCACATTCAGTATTCCCAACCTAACACACATAACAATTTCCCTCTTCTTACCGCTTAAGTGACATATTGATTTTACTGATTTAGGCTTTCAACATATTGTTTTTAGAGACTTTCAATATAGTAATTGGAAACTTACCACTGCAATTTCACCTAAATTGCACTGTTAATTATTGTTTTTAAATATTTGCAAAAATTAAGTAAACTCTACAACTCCACTAAAGTTACTGCATTCGTGATGCAAGTAACATTAAGGAAGCCGTGAAAAAATCAACAAGATTCCAGATGCCGATGTTATTACTGCAATATGTTATATAAATAATATTGTTAAAATATTAGAATGAAAAATAAATCATTACATAACCTTACCGTTTGTTTTAAGTTTGCATTTATAGACTGGGGGGAAAAAAGACAGACGTATATCACGGCCTGCTGGAGTATAGTAAACACAGAAAACATTTTAAAGCAACAATGTTGAAGATAGATATTTTTGTTTTGCAAATTTGCCGTCATTGAACAGAAACCAAGATGGAGATTTCATTGCAACTAATTAGAAATTCGTCTTTCAGGTATGTAATAAACGATCTTCGCACAAAATAATGTACGATACACGAGCGATATGTTTTCTTTCAATTCTCAGAAATTAAAAAAGCTCAACTACGTTTCGCTTTTTCAAACTTTTCCTCGAACATGAAAACTTCAACATACCGCTCTTGTAACGTATATTACTATTGCATTGAGTTGAACATTCCCTTATTGAATGCTCCCATTTTCTTTGACATCGTTGCACTATTTCCATAGCATTCACATCAATCCATATCACTAATGCACTTCTCAAGACACCACCCTCATAGAATTCCTATGCATCTATTCTCTGTAGTTGGCCTCGTTGCATGAATAATTAGCAGACTTCTGATTTATAATATGTAAATGCAAGTTTTGTTTGCTCTCACACATTATATGCAAAGTGGGACCGAAGTGTGTTTCACATTCTTCTAAATCCGTATGTGAAGTTTTATTAGCGTAAGTGTGGGTCTAGCGTGAAGGAGGCCACAAATTCTGGTTGCAAAGTACCAGCTCGGAAATATTGCCTGTATAAATTTTGAACGTATTTCAGATCGTAGGCTCTTTAGCTTTGAACGGGTTACATCAGCTTCTTGTCTATGCCGATGAAGTGAATATGTTAGGAGAAAATCCACAAACGATTAGGGAAAACGCGGAAATTCTACTTGAAGCAAGTAAAACGATAGGGTTGGAAGTAAATCCCGAAAAGACTAAGTATATGATTATGTCTCTTGATCAGAATATTGTACGAAATGGAACTATAAAATTGGAGATTTATCCTTCGAAGAGGTGGAAAAATTCAAACATCTTGGAGCAACAGTAACAAATATAAATGACACTCGGGAGGAAATTAAACGCAGAATAAATATGGGAAATGCCTGTTATTATTCGGTTGAGAAGCTTTTGTCATCTAATCTGCTATCAAAAAATCTGAAATTTAGAATTTATAAAACAGTTATATTACCGGCTGTTCTGTACGGCTGTGAAACTTGGACTCTCACATTGAGAGAGGAACAGAGATTAAGGATGTTTGAGAATAAGGTTCTTAGGAAAATATTTGGGGCTAAGAGGGATGAAGTTACATGAGAATGGAGAAAGTTACACAACGCAGAACTGCACGCATTGTATTCTTCAACTGACATAATTAGGAACATTAAATCCAGACGTTTGAGATGGGCAGGGCATGTAGCACGTATGGGCGAATCCAGAAATGCATATAGAGTGTTAGTTGGAAGGCCGGAGGGAAAAAGACCTTTGGGGAGACGTATATGGGAGGATAATATTAAAATGATTTGAGGGAGGTGGGATATGATGATAGAGAGTGGATTAATCTTGCTCAGGATAGGGACCAATGGCGGGCTTATGTGAGGGCGGCAATGAACCTCCGGGTTCCTTAAAAATCAGTAACTAACTAACTAACTAACTAACTAACTAACTAACTAAGTAAGGCTCTTTAGCTGTAATATCTATACGTTGTTGTTGAGAAATGGTAAAGTTTACAAAATGGAATCTTAGCCAGCTTTTTACTGCAAATACTTCACTGTGCGTCGTAAGGCAAAACAGTTGTTGAGTGCCTTGAATACATAACACTCATGTCCTGCAGATTGAAAGGAACGATAGATTACACTTACAGGGATAGTAAACATATTACGCTTTGTGATTAAATACATGGTTAATTAGAAAGTTAAGTTGGAAGTTTCAGCAGTCTGGCAACATCGCCGCCTTCTTCTTCTCGTAATAATACAGATCTATGGGGTCAACGAACTCAGGTCTGCCTGCCTTAGTGAACTACCTCCTATCTCCCTTTCTGGATACAATGTTGTAAGATGGTAGCATCATTCAGTGGCTTCAAATTAGTGATTTTTAATTTAATTTACACGAAAACCGGTCATGCTATTGAAATAATAATAATAATAATAATAATAATAATAATAATAATAATAATAATAATAATAATAATAATAATAATAGTTTTATTTTCCCTGGCAGAGTTAAACCCATCAGGCCTTCTCTTCCACTCAACCAGGATCAAATCACATACAGAAAAATACATACCGGTATACAAATATTAACTTAAAAATAATAATAAACATAATTAAGTAAAAAAGAGAGATTGAATACATATACACAATCAGTATTAACTTTAAAATAACAATAATTAAAAAATAAAAAAGAGACTGAATACATAATCACAAACAGGAAAATACATTCTAGTATACAGTATTAACTTAAAAAAAAAAGAATTAATACATATGAATATAATCTCACAACTAAAGGAATAGTAGAATTAGTATGATCAGCACAGCACGTGTTACGTTGAGAAAATGACAATTACCTAGATATAAGTGTTAGTGGAAAAATAAAGTAATGACTGTGTAAAATAATAATAACAATAATAATAATAATAATAATAATAATAATAATAATAAATACAAATTATACCTAAAAACTAATTCTTTGCATTTAAAATATTTCTAAACAACCTAATTTTAAACAACTGAGGACTAAGACTACCCCTGATTTCCAGCGGCAGCGAATTCCATGAGCGGGCCATGGCTATTGAGAAAGAACTTGAGTACAGAGATGTCTGATGACGTGGTATTGATAGCAACAGATTGTGCTGTGAACGTGTATTACGATTATGATGTGAAGCTAGGAGAATAAACCGAGAGGCAAAGTAGTTGGGTGTGGAATCATGTATAATTCGATATAGCAGGCAAAGAGAATATACTAAACGTCGATCTTGCAAGCGGAGCCAGGAGAGTCGTAGAAAATATTCCGATATATACGCCAGAGGGATATGATTATTTATTCGACTTTCTACCGATATAGTAAAAAATCACGATCCTACTCGCAATTGTTATTGAATTGTATTGTATTGTATTTATTTACATTCCATGGTATTCGTACATCATTGCACAGCTAGAATAAGGATATGTGTCAATTTTTTACGAGGTTTTACTGTATATTATAGGCCTATATAATTTTTCTATTTACGAAAATCAACATTTAAAAGAAATGTAAGTATTAGAAGTATATTAGTGGTTTATTATGGGAATCTGAACAAATCACTGTATTTTTATTGTAATCCTTAAGAACTTGTTTGAGTGCTTCATTACATGTAACAAGTTATCTTAACAATAATGAGCTATACGACTTTTCATAAGTTACTAATACATTAGGAGTTAGAAATTTAAAATAATTCGCAATGGAAAGTGTAAATAATTCTGTATAATACAGAGCGTTCGCCTACGGGTGAGGCCAGGAAAGCGGCATGTACTGATACGCCGCTTTGTGCGCGCAGTTGTTGAGACACGCTCGACAATCAAGGTCGACAAGTTATCAGTTGTGAGCCAGCTGTTGCAGTATTTAACACGTACAGTGCAGTTTCTTGACACAGTTGCATAAATATTCAGCGTGTGTGTAAAATTTGTTAACAATGCAAAACGCAAAATTCACGCTTGAACAAAGAGTTTTTATGTATGATGCATATGTGAAAACAGAGTCATGTAGAGGGGTGCGTAGGCAATTTGAAGTGAAATATTCGGGTGCTCCAATTCAGGGAAGAGAAACTGTTAGACGTCTTGTTAACAAATGAAGGACAACAGGGTCGATAAATGCTACAATTCCTAAGCGAAAACGAAGAGTATTGACCGGAGAAAAAATTGATGAAATCAGTGCATCATTTACACGCTCTCCTAATAAATCTCTAAGACGTGTTTCACAGGAAGTTAGTGTTTCAAAAACATCAGTCTTTACTGCTGCTAAACTTTTAAAATTAAAACTCTACAGAGTATAGTATAGAAAGCGGAAGCTTACGGATAGACGATTCCCACAAGCGACACCGCAGGCAGGCCACTTTCCTGGCCCCACCCGTAGGCGAACGCTCTGTAGTTACCGTTATAAAATAATTTTGTCCTCAGTACTGACTTTGTTGCGTTTGTCAAATTACTGATATTCCATACAAATATCCTTACAAAAAAAATAAAGAAGTGAAATGTCTACCACTTATCGAAGTGGAGTATCGTACCATTATGCGTATTTTATTTTATATAAAGAATCATAATTTTTTTTACAGAAATAAGGTGTTAAACATTTGAAAAAAAAACTTTTTTTTTAGAAAACTATTTACTTTCCACCAATATTACACTTTTTTGTTACATAAAATCTGTAGGAATATTTCACTTCCACACTGTATAGGTGCCTATTTTTATTTAGTTGCATATTTAAGTGCATATTTCTTCTATTTTAACTGCTTATTTGTATGCATACTTCAACCATATTTGGTGCATAAAAATCCTATGTCTAGTAATTAGATATGATTCTTATCTTTACACATGCTTTTGGTGTCACTGAAGTGATATTGCACGTGTCTGCATTCAAACCGAAGTGCCCGATATGGCGCATACCTATACATTTTATAGCCACTGGCTTGACGTTCTAAAATCCCTCCTTGTCACAACCATAGGACACTGGTAGATATCCAAGACATAATTTTGAGTACCTACATAAATTATGACTGGCTGTTACGAATGCTTGCAAATTGTGCTTCCACTGAGAGAGTCAAGCAATCCACCCTTTCCTGGAAGTTTCGCATGGCAACTCCCTACTGCAATGATGAATTTCTGCGTAATTATAATCCGCTTTTACGAGTAACTGAACATGTGATAGCCCTATATACAACAGGTGCTCGAAAAGATAATTGTATGCCCTGATAAGTTAAACTCTTTTAGGAAATATGGTTTATTCTCTTACACTTACCTTTTAACTTAGATTTCAAACGCTGTACTTTATAATGCGCACAAACTGGGTTGGGAGGAACAAGTGACTAATACTACAAGGAAAGCCTGGAAAGCACTACATTTCTCTATGTGTATTCTTAAGAAAGCTAACCGAAGGTCATAAGAATTAGCGTACAAAACCCTTGTTATGGAATATCGAGCAGTAGGTTGGGATCCGTACAGGAAAAACCAATTCGATTCAATAGAAAAGGTCCAACGCAGGGCAGCAAAATATGTCAAAATAAGAAAGGGACATGGTGAAGAGATAGTAAAAGACTTAGGGTGAGAATTTCTCAAATCAAGGCGACGAAAAACCAGACTTAGTGCATTGTTTAAGGCACAAATGGGACACAAAGCATGGACCGACATCAGTGCTAGGTTAGTGACCGATCATATTTAGGCAGGGCTGATCATATTAGGAAGTTTAAACGCAGAAAACAAAGAACGGACGTGGCAAAAGTTTCCTTTGTTAACCGCACAATAGTAGACTGGAACAGCTTACCTGCGGCAATCTTTCAGGGTGGTCTTTTCAAAATCAATACATTTAAGGAAAGTTGAGAAGATTAGACTGAAAATTTAATTGTAGGTACAGTATAATTATTTAAGTTGTGTCATGTAATTAAGTTGATAAGTAATAAATTAAGTTGATATGTAATTAATTAAGGTGACTTGTAATTACTTAAGTTGATAATAGATTTAATAGAAGTACTTATAAATTAGGTTTACTATAGCATACAAATCTAATCTTTCAGGTAAAGCTCCCTGTAAAGCAGATTTGAATAATTTCAAGGGAAAAATTGTTCTTGGGCCGGGTATCGATCCCGGGACTATAGCATAGTTTTTATTTATTTATGGTTAGAATTATATTTACGTTTATTTTATTTTTATTATTGAAATTATTGTAATTTTATTACTATGATTAATGTAATGTTATTATTGTTGTATTATATATCACTGCCACTGAGTGTATACTCAATTATAGTGTTAATAAATAAATACATACAAGTCAAGTCGGGGGATATAAGAGGCTAAAAAATACAACTCATATTGTGGTAATTGAATAAATGTCCGTGTATACAATGACACAAACATAATTACATTTCTCTCGATAAATTTGGCATAAAATAACTAGGCCTAACAACAATAGCAATAATAATAATAATAATAATAATAATAATAATAATAATAATAATAATAATAATAATAACAATAATAATAATAATGATAATAATACTTCGACATTAAGGTATCGCAATCACTTATTTGAAATATGAGGATACAATGATCTCACAAAATAGCTATTCTATTTTCCAAGTGTAGAAGGATACCTTGCATCTCAGGCCCGTTTTTTCGTACTTAAATAGCTATTATTTTTGCTGTTAATTAAACCGCCAATTGTAAGATAAAATAACTTTGCATCACTGAAAAAGATTCAGCTACAAATATTCAATCTCGCGACATCTCCTCCAAGAAGATCGTTTGATAAGTCTCGCAAATATAAATTTGTCGTTAGCACCTTCTATATTAATTTTAGAGATACGACTGGTTCGATATAAGGTCACTTTGCAGAACGACGGCAGTACGATTTGGTTTGAAACCACATTGGAACGCAGCGTCGTAAAGCAAACCAGTTTTTGAGTGCCTTGAATACATAACAGTGAAGTAGACACAGATACAGGTGCAGACACAGACGGAAAAACAGATATAGACAGACATAGAAAGAGACAGATACACATATAGACAGACAGACGCATAGACAGACACACAAAGACATACGAAGACACAGACATATACAGAGTGTTTCCGGGCTAGTGTTACAAACTTTCAGGAATGATGGCGAAGAGCACATGTATCAATTTGAGATAAGGAACCCTGGTCAGGAAATGACTGAGTCGAAAGTTATAAGCAAAAATAGTTGTGTAGAAATAGAATTGTAATTTGGCACCACGTGCCCTCCTTCCCTTAACCTTTGGAACAGTCGTGGAAATATGGTAGGCCTATGGGTCGGATGTCTCCTACGTGGATACTTGTCCCGATTAAATCTGTGAGCTTGTCTATTGTTCCCATTGGCTCATTCGTATTAGAAAATCAGGTCTGCTTATTCCGCTCTCGTGTACTCCTCCATTTCACCAGGACTGATTGACTGGACACTGCAACTTGTACACATACACTGCTGTCTACAGACGTGCATATCAGGACCGACCGACCGTTACACATTGCGCCATTTGCATTGCTTAATGTAGTTTCCTGTCCCCATCCCTCAGACAGCGCACTGAACGAAATACTGTAAGTAGACAACGTAAACAACGTCAGATGAATACAGTATGTGTAAGATGTACAGATAAATACACATAAATAAGGTGTACAGAGGAATAAAATTCATTTCCACACAACTATTTTTGCTTGTAACTTTCGACCCAGTCCTTTCCGGACCAGGGTTCCTTATCTCAAATTGATACATGTACCCTTCCCCACCATCCCTGAAATTTTGTAACACTAGCCCGGAAATACCTTGTAGATATAGAGACACACGGAGACAGACAGACATGTAGAAGCATATATATACTGATACAGACAGAGACAGACAGACACGGACAGAGACAGACACAGACACAGGCGAGACAGAGAGACACAGACACAGTGAGAGATAGATAGACAGACACAGGCAGAAATAGAAACAGACACAGGCAGACGTAGAGACAGGCTCAGTCAGAGACAGACACAGGCACACATAGACACAGAGAGAGAGAGACAGTCAGAGAGACATACACAGACAGACGCAAGCAAATAGACAGATACAGGCAGAAGAAAAAGACAGATTGTTGAAAACATAGAAATGTAAGATAAAATAATTTAAATTTACATTTGATATGACTACAGTAAATATTTAGAAGTAAACACAGACGCTGAAAGCTTGTGTTTGTGACTCTCACTGCTGGCAGAGGACGCCCACTGCGGATTTCGTAGGAGTTTATATCCTGTTCCTGCCTCCAAGAGTATCATTATAATGACCACAACAGCTTTCTAATAAACACTTTTGAATTGCAAGTCACTTCGCAATTTACATCGAGAATGTTTCTATTTGACCGTCACGGTAACACTGCAGAATCTTGTTTTCAATACAACTACAACAAGAAGCATCAGATCTGCTACATTACTCCATCATAGTGTGAAAACCATAGATTTGATGACTTCAAAATCTAAAGAGGTGGTTCTTCTAGTACTGACACACTTCACACATAATGAAAATTCTCTGGTTCTACTATGTTCAAATTGCAGCCTTTCTAACTACAAATCCAAACGAAATCAGATTCAGCTCTCGACAAGGAAACAGAAATTTAATCTATTCCATCAGAACTGAATATACTTTGTCACGTGTTAGCTTAACTAATGAGTTTGCATCACATTGATCATATGACGAGAAAGCCTGGCTATTTGTGATATAGGCTGTAATTCTTATAAAATTAAGGACAAAGCGGCCTAACAGCGATGGTGACATGAATGATTGAGAGCAGAAATGGGAGGGTGAACTTTGAAAAGTCAGCGAAAACGTGCTCTTGCAAGGGAGTTCGGGACGGATAAAAACTGAATATGTGAGCTCTAAGGCTGTTGGTCACTTGTCTCACTACGACTTTCGCTGCTCCATTAGAAAATGTTGAGAGGAAATGCCGAAAGAGAATGTAACCTAACAGCTATTACATAAAACGATGGTGCAAGTCTCGTTACTTCATTTTATTCCAAATATAGAGGGTGGGGGGAAGAGGGAAGTACGAGTTGTGTGTATATATATATATATATATATATATATATATATATATATATATATACGTACGTCAATGTATGCGAATGTGTGCACTCCTGTTTGTTTGTTTGTTTGTTTGTGTGTTTGTTTGTTTGTTTGTTTGTTTGTTTGTTGAGATTTTTGTAAGAGACGAGAAGTGTTGTTGTTTCTTTACGTTTAATGTTCAATACCTTTTCCTTTCAGTTTAGTGTAATCATCAATTGAGAATGGTTGTCTATGGAGGTCTTCCACCAATGCGCCGGGGACGAAGAGACCCATCGTCTCCAAGGCGCTGATAACGTCGAACAAACATTGTGTAGTGTTCTGTTTTGAAACTGTTGTTGGTACATGTGGAGAGCTCTTCTTCCTTTTCCGCACATTACCAAGTCGGCTAACTCGGGAAAAGTGTAGACATCCATTCTCAATTGATGATTAGACTGAACTGAAAGGAAAAGGTATTGAAAATTAAACGTAAACAAACAACAACCCTTCTCGTCTCTTACAAACATCCCAACAAACAAACAGGGGTGCACACATTCGCATACATTGAGATACGCCCACGCAAAAACATTTTCAACGGTAACTTCAAAACGACTCGACGCGTCTAAAGACATAGGGGGTGCTATTCATAGACATTTCGCTAGCCCGCGCTACGACCGTGCTAAACTAGCCCCGGCTATCGACTGGTTACTTGCACAGGATTCATATCATATCGCTAACACTGGTTTATGAATATGAAAAACGTTAGTTCGCTGATCATCCACCGGAAGCCCGCTCTAAGAATATCTATGAATACGGCCCAGTTTGTTTAACAAAAAGTGTTCCTTATTGTTAGATCTATCACCCCTCAGAGTTTTTCGCAGATGTTTTGAATCACCCTGTTTATGATTATTGTGTAAGTGCAAAAAATGACACAGCATTTTTTATTATTCAAAATTAAACATAAGTTAAAATTTGTTAAAAATTGGATAGATGTGAAAAAATTATTTTTCAAAGATTTTATAAGGATATTCATGAATATGTTTTATTAGAACATAATATAACATTACTAAATATACCGTAACATAATAATAATAATAATAATAATAATAATAATAATACACAAAATTTAAAGTTCCGATAATGTAAATTGTAAACAATTTTAATAATAATCCCCTTGACGAAATTCTGCATAAGCCACTGAATAAACTATTATTATTATTATTATTATTATTATTATTATTATTATTATTATTATTATTATTATTATTATTATTATTGCTATTACTATCTTTATGAAATGATTTGCGTCGGGAAACATGTTCTAGTTTTCTGTTCGCAATATCTACTTCTTTAATATTCCATAATGGTTGACGAGTGCAGGCTCAGTGGACGCTATTCGTAACTCGCTGCCCCTGTTTTTGGCCACGAGGTCGCTTTCTCTGAAGCCAAGTTCACGAATGACGTACGCAGGAGGTGCATACAGTAATTGCGTGGGTTGCACTCATGTAAAGACAGTATTGTAAGAATTTTCTTTTGTGTACTTTCCAACCAGTATGTTTGAGCGATAACTGACTTGTGTGGCTAAAAGAGAGTTTGACTGTTTGATCTATTCAAACGTGAACTTGGTACAGTCACGACCAAGAAAATACCGCATTCCTACAACTATATCTTTTCTTTAAATTTCTGTAAATTTTAATAGTACTCCGGTTGTTGTAGGGGTCGAAGTTATGGATATTAACGAAATGAACGAATGAGTGAATTAAAAGAAGCAAATGCGAGCAAAGAAAAGCTATAAAAACTAAGTAATACAATGTAAAATGAATATGGTAATTAGAAAGGCAGTCAGAAAGAAACATAATTATATCACAAGCATTACAATGTATCTACAGTGAGCGCAAAAAGTATTTGTACATTGCTGCGTGTTGACGTGAATACGTCTTTAAAATCGGTTGCGCGAGCAACAACAAAAAAAAAAGTATAAAACTTCAGCTAATACCGGCATGGCTGTGGACAATGAATATGATTCAATGGAAGCAATAAACGTAGGCCTAGGTACCGAGCTAGTAAACGTGGTTAGATCTCAATAAAATGTGAGAAAATATAACACTAGTGAACTAAATGATATTACGTAGACTACATAGCAATAAACCAAATGTTTGTTATTTCTAATACCATCATCCTTCAATAAATAACATTTTTCTATAGTTAACTAGTCTTTCATGTCACAACCAACTTCTATATCAAACTCCTACTGTCCAACACGGATCCACGTATATATAAAGCACCGCGAGTGTGTTACCGACGCAGTCTATCCCAAATATTTGTTTTTATAAAAGTGTCTGCTTGGAAAAATGTTGGCTAGAAATACCACGGAATGATTTAATATAACTTAACAGACTGCATATTTTACTGGTAGACCTATCACTTCAGGCATGGAGCAAGGATCATACAAACCCCGAAAATCTACGTAAAATACGTTAAGTTACTCATTCAAGAACAAAAGTATTGTACATCTAAAGGTTCCTTGTACTATGCATTCTGAGCGCCGATGTCTCCATTGTCGTTATATACAAGGCATCGTATGTCAGGCTTGTATAAGAAATTGCGCACGAAAGATCTTCGATTCTTTCGCGTGCTACCTGCCTGCATTTTATATGCTGTACAAATAGAAGCAACAGAAAGACAAGGATGAACAAAATTAACATTATGAAGTCTAGATGTTATTTAAGGAAGCAAATATAAGCAATGGGAGCTTATCATGATCGAATAGCTTGGTCTTTAATCTTGTCTTTTTAGGTTGATGAAAACCTACCGGTACGTAGGCCTATGTGCTTCTGAAAGTCGTAATAGACTAATTTTCGCTGAAAATTTACGAATCTTCGTACACAATTCTCAGTTTAAGGAATTGTAAAAGATAAACAAGTCCTTGTCATTATACGTACATTTCAGTAGTGCAGTGTGTGAAAGATCTATTAATTTTAGCTGCAACTCTGGAGGAAAATTTCCTGTATTTGCGGAATGGGGACGATAGAAGTGCTCTGATTTGTGTTGAAACATTCTTCATGCAATGTTTTCCACATATTAAGGACAGTATCTCTCCTTCTTGTTCTATACAATGCTGCTCTATTTAAGCTATTTATGGACAACCTTTGCACCGCTACCCCTCTTTCGGTGCGTTTTAGTAGGGAAGAATGGTAACCCGCGCGCAGAGCAATCTGCCCGCCGCACGCTCCAGCCCGTACGAGCTTGAATATGCACTTACTTTCTGAGAGTCCCTCGTAATTGCGCTCGAGTGGCCAAAATTTGTATAAGCACTTGTTTTGACATTATTAACACAGTGGAAAAAAATAATTAACTTTTTAATCTGTCCCCATGAATGTTTGGTTGTCAGGGTTCTTCTGCCACACCTTACGCCAATCGTCTGACACGACGATATCATATTTACCTACTGTCGCCGGCACCGAATTCCTTACTCCAAAGGTTCGTATTTCTCACTGGCAGGCGAATTCAAGTTGTTTTTGCGGCTGTTATCACTGACCTAATACCTACTCATACCGAGGCACGCGACTTTGTTACACAAAGCGTATCAGAGTGCTTACTATCTTCGAAACAAGCGTTTTCGCATTTTGTTTGTCTTGGCGAGCAATAAATCCCTTGTCACAATCTGTAAGAGATGGTTCGTACATTTCCTGGCTCCTTTTTCACTGTTTGTATAACTCTAAAACTATCTACCAATCAACTTAGTTATCTATTTCAGTGGTCTCCATTCCTTTGGTCCCACTTTTATTAACCATATCTCACCAATTCAATGTATCGCAAACAACCGACATTCGATAGAACAATAATAATCATATCCTGTTACGTATATGAGGGAGAGTTAGTGACTGAATGTAAATAACAGACAGGTACTGTTATTAGTAGACTCCGTAGTCCAGCTACCTATGAAATGAAGTGAGTTTGCCTGGTTCGAAGTACACTATCTACCAAAAAGTAATTGGGCACTGTTTTTTCCCCTCTAGAATCTCGTGGTACCACCTCTTGTTGCTATAACAGCAGCCACCTTGTCCACTAGTTTGTGTAGGATATCCACTGAAATGCGTCCACATTTCTCTTGCAACATGGCACTCAGTTGAATAATGGAAGTTGGCCGCATCTACCTCAATCGCCGTTCCAATTCGTCCCAAAGGTGCTCAATGGGATTGAGATCAGGACATGTGTAGGCCAGTCCAACCGGTGAGCATTATTGTCTGCATATCACTGCATAGTAGCCGCCGAAACATGGGGTCAACTTCCATTGTCCAACTGAGTGCCATGTTGCAAGAGGAATGGCGACGCATTCCAGTGGATATCCTACACAAACTAGTGGAGAGCATGCCTGACAGGTTGGCTGCTGTTATAGCAACAAGAGGTGATACCACGAGGTTCTAAAGGGGCAAAAACAGTGCCCAATTACTTTTTGGTAGATAGTGTATATTCACAGTGCAGGTACACGTGCATTCATATAGGCTACAAAATAGTTACGCATCCTCTGCCCTCTTCCTCTAGAAAGTTAAAATCGGGACGCAGTCATAGTGAGAGTCATCTATCACTGCCTTACTAGTCGTATTATTTAAATAACTTCATCTTTGTGGCTGATTGAAGGTTCATTGCAGAGGTAAAATGCCTCAGTTAAGACGCTCAAGAGTGTAATATTGCAGGACGTAGTTGAGGATATTTAAACTAATATTTTCACTGTCAATATAGATAACATTACATATAAATTGTGTAAAATAAACGTAAAAATGACAAAAACAGTGCACTGAAAGACATGCAATACCGGTACCAAAAGACACAGAAAGTGTGTTGAATATAATCCAAAAGAACCAGTACCATCAAAATCTGAAAATTATGAAGATATTAATTCTATGTTTAGCATGGATTTTTCTAGCCTATCATGATGTTCAGTGCCAACATCCTAATTAATGCATTAAATAATCTACATTTAGGGAATTTCTAGAAAAGTAATAGAACATTAATGAATGTTAATGTTATGTTTTATTTAACGACGCTCGCAACTGCAGGGGTTATATCAGCGTCGCCGGATGTGCCG
This sequence comes from Periplaneta americana, assembly GCF_040183065.1. NCBI lineage: Eukaryota > Metazoa > Arthropoda > Insecta > Blattodea > Blattidae > Periplaneta > Periplaneta americana. Next base: position 182,198,680 of record NC_091117.1, on the reverse strand, counting down.
GAATTTTGTCCCGCAGAAGTTCTTTTACAAGCCAGTAAATCTACTGACATGAGCCTGTCGCATTTAAGCACACTTAAATGCCTTCGAACCCGCAACCTTGGGCATAGAAGGCCAGCGCTATACCATCTCGCCAACCAGGTCGACAACATTAATGAATTTTCAGTGGTTAACGATATGCAATATCCTAATGAAACACGAAAAAATATCAGACAATAGGAATATCTTGTACTACATCATACACCAATAACGTCATGCTACTATTGAAATAATTTCTTGCAATATAAAATCATTTCAAGTGACATCCGCTTATGTTCAAGTTTCGTAACTTACGAATGCACGTTATTATTCACTGCAAAGATCACTACGAAAATTAACATCACGGCTCAAGCATGTGTTTACTAGTATAGCTTCAGAATGTCGGGGAATTGACTGTACTTCCACGAACACGCAGTGACGACGTGTTTGTTTATAACATTATCCGTTGCATTACCTGTGTTCGGCGTGCTATATGCCCAATGTGTCTTTAACTTCAGTCTTTAGGTAGCTGGAATACGAAGCCTAGTTATTAGGAACTTCGTAATGTACGAATATTTTTAGCTTTGGTGAATGGATCATGTTATTGTCTTTTATACAAATTTTCTTTCTCTTTGCGCAACATAACAAATATTCCGTTCCTTAAATTTAATTATAATTTTTGCAAACCTTTAACACGCATTTTCCCGGACAAAACACTTTTATAAAAAAAAATTAAATTACTGTACAAATATGTACTACACATGCTGATAGTTTATTATTATTATTATCATTATTATTATTATTATTATTATTATTATTATTATTATTATTATTATTATGTATTGATGTTATTTATATTTGATATGTATTTTTAAACTGGCTGAGTGAAAAAGAAAGCCTTATGACCTTAGCTCTGCCAGTACCAGTAAAAACAAATCAAATAAATAAATGAACAAATAATTTAATTTTAAGTTACATCCGCATATGTTCAAGTTCCGTAACTTACGAATGCACGTTATTATTCACTGCAAAGATCACTACGAAAATGAACATCACGGCTCAAGCATGTGTTTACTAGTATAACTTCATAATGTCGGGGAATTCCTGTACTCCACGAACATGCAGTGATAACGTGTTTGTTTATAACATTATCCGTTGTATTACCTGTGTTCGGCGTACTATATACCCAAAGTGTCTTCAACTTCAGTCTTTAGGTAGCTGGAATACGAGGCCTACGTAGTTACTAGGAACTTCGTAATATACGAATATTTTCAGCTTTGGTGAATGGACCATGTTAGTGTCTTTTATATAAATTTTCTTTCTCTTGGCGCAACATAACAAATATTCCTTTCCTTAAATTTAATTATAATTTTTGCAAACCTTTAACACCTATTTTCCCGGACAAAACACTTTTATAAAAAAATTACAATTACTGTATAAACGTGTACTGCACACACAGATAGTTGATTATCATTATTATTATTATTATTATTATTATTATTATTATTATCATTATTATTATCATTATTATTATTATTATGTATTGATGTTATTTATATTTGATATGTATTTTAAACTGCTTGAGTGAAAAAGAAGACCTTATGGCCTTAACTCAGTCAATACCAGTAAAAACAAATCAAATAAATAAATGAATAATAATTTAAATTATAGGAAAGATCATCGTAGTATCAATCTTTATTATTAGAATACATTTTCAACAGTCTTCGAGGTCTAGTTTTGAATCATGAATAGAATGTCAACTGCAACGCATACAACATGTAAATGTTGAGTGATAGTATCTATGCCACGCGCCAAATATGACATCACACCAATATAATCTATTAACAACTAACATTATCTTCGTACGACCTAAGACAGAATGCGGTCTCTACTGATGACCATAATTTTCAACAGGATTTGTGAACAATGTAATTTTCCTTTCATAACCAAGATGCGTGTTTGTTGTGTTACTTAAGGAGTTAGGTACGGCTTACAGCAGTAAAGTTTTTGGAAATATTCAACATTTTTTCCTCCATTACTGTATCTTGTACAATAATGAAAATTGATATGTGTAAAACATTGTCCTTCTGCTATATTAAAAGAATATTTTTACAATTAAAAGATTATTTATATTTTTTTTTACACATTCAAAATTGTGGCAGTTCACTGTGCAGTGATGAAGCGTTTCCCTCATCCTTCATACACTTGTTAAATTTTTCATGTTCTCTCTCTTTTATTTTATAACTGAAACTCATGTTTACAAGATCATGCTCTTTCAACTACATCCCTTAATAAATCATTTTTTTTTATTTTGTGTTAGAAGAAAGTACTGATACTTGACCATTTTTTAAATGAATTCATCTTTTACCAGACAACCTATCAAAAGAATAGAAGTGATTTTGCATCATATTGTAGATATAACATGCATAAATACACACAAAAAATTTCATCACAGAATGTTGGATAGTTTTTAAGTTATGTGGGAAATGCTTCATCACTGCACAGCGAACTGAATTGTGAAAAAAAAAAAAATGTAAATAATTTTTTAATCGTAAAACTATTTTTTTCATATAGCAGAAAGACAGTGTTTTACACATACTAATTTTCATTATTTTACAAGTTATAGTGATGGAGGGAAAAATGTTGAATATTTCCAAAATTTTACTGCTGTAAGCTGTACCTAACCCTTAAATTTATTTTGTGTCACCATTGTCAGAATTTAACGTACTGAAGCGAAAACGAGTTAATTTAAAATTAAAGACAACTGGAATTCCAAAAGTCTTAATCTTTCAGTTAATTCCCTTACAATTTCCTTATCAGCGACCACTTGAACTTTCATTCATCGTGTGATCTTGCCAATAACGAAGCTTAAGTTACATCTGAATGGCAACGTTTCATATGGCGATATCGCGTTAACTATTTTCACTAGAGACATGAAAACACGTTATTATCATTCTATTTTCATTTACTTTTAGTTTCGCTAAGCCAAAGGGCATTGTTCCAATTAAAAGAAAAAATTTTGTGGTGAAAGTACAGTTCCTAATCATTGTCGTAGTCTCTATATCAATGGTTAACAAGTGATACCACGTATATGTAAAATTGCAGGTGAATAAAAAGTGTTTTCAAAATATTAATTTTCCTCAAAATAGACAAACTTTTTATTTCTGCTTTGTAAAATCTTCTACTCGATCGCAAAATATTAGTTAACTGTCCAATTTTGTGAACATAATAATAATTATGTAGTTAATCTATTCTAAACTAGCCGTACCCGTGCGCTCCGCTGCACCTGTTAGAAATAAATATAAAGTAATTACATAATTAAAATAGGACGTTTGATCCAGGGAACATTCGTCTTTGATAGAAGGATAAATCCTTTAATATGTTACTTAACTTAAATTTGTATTCAAATAATTAAAATGCGGTCATTTTGGTCCAGAGAGTAATCATTTGGTGCAATGACAACATTCCTTTAACATGTTTCTTAATTGTTATTACATGCAACCATAGTTTAATGAAGATTGACATATCATTTAGCTTTAATGTGTATACTTTATATTACTTACTATATGTTTCAGAAGTTACTGTAATAACGTTGTAGAATTATGTCCATCTACAGAAACTACACTTTCCAATGGTGAAATAATAATTAAACAATTAATTATCTTCCGATATTACTTCATAAAAATACAGAAACATTCTCTTAGGCTATGTTTAATAGCTTTCGATTGTTGTTGTCCAAGGCCCCTTATAGATGAAGTCATTGGTTTTTATTTCAGTACAGCGCCTTAGATACAGAAACATTCTCTTAGGGTATGTTTAATAGCTTTCGATTGTTGTTGTCCAAGGCCCCTTATAGACGAAGTCATTTGTTTTTATTTCAGTACAGCGCCTTAGATACAGAAACATTCTCTTAGGCTATGTTTAATAGCTTTCGATTGTTGTTGTCCAAGGCCCCTTATAGACGAAGTCATTTGTTTTTATTTCAGTACAGCGCCTTAGATACAGAAACATTCTCTTAGGCTATGTTTAATAGCTTTCGATTGTTGTTGTCCAAGGCCCCTTATAGACGAAGTCATTTGTTTTCATTTCATTACAGCGCCTTAGATGGCGTTGTTATTGTAATTTTAAAACTCATTTATCTCATTAAATATCAGTCCTATCAAAATTTTGTTCAGAATAAAACTTATCGGACATTATTTAAAAAAAAATTTGTTATGTAATATTTCTCATGAAAATCAATAATAAGCGAGATATTTCGATTTATTTAATTCAGGCCCCCTTACAACCCCCCTTTTAAATAAAGTATTTTGAATGCCATATAGCCTAAAATCTAAGTTACAACGAACTTAATTTATATTCCAATTTTCATATAAATCGGTTCAGCCATTATCGCGTGAAAAGGTAACAAACATCCAGACAGATAGACAGACAGACATACAAACAAAAATTTCAAAAAAGTGATTTTCGGTTTCAGGTTGGTTAATTATACATGTTAACACCAATTATTTTTGGAAAATCGAAAATTACCAGAAAAATTTTGGCTACAGATTTGTTATTAGTATAGATAATAGTGTAGTTAAAACAAATGACAATTGTAGATACGGAGATAACACTTCTTAGCCATTGATATGCAGAATGTGTAAGACCCCTCTCTACACTCTTATTCTGTGAAAACAGCACATTAGTAGCACGTCTCGTTTAGGAGATATTCACGGTGGTAATTTTAAGTAGCTCACTCTGTATATTATAATATTTCTAAGGAATACAATTTGAAAATTTCCACAAAACAGACAAAGATATATGATCTTATTGGCACAGATCAGATCATAAAAGAACAAACATTTTTATAAATAATAAAATATTAGAACAAGTCTTTCACTTTACCAAGCCTATCTATGGTCCATCCAAGAATCTGTAGAGGCCTTGGTGCACATGGGGGCGGAGTCTATCTGGTGCCATAGTGTATTGAGGGCAGCATCAGCTCGAGATCGCTAAAGGGTAAGATGCTCGTGGTAGAGTGTTCAGACAGAAATGATCCTCTCCCTGCAAGTGATTGGTAGTTTCGTACAACCAATGCCTGCCCCAAGAGCGGTCATTGGTCGTAGCCCCCCCCCCCCACATAACACTTACGCAGAGGTCTTATTTCGTCTTCCTACTTTACAGATTCCTGGGACGGGCCATAGACTGTAATATTTCACATTTACCTCCGAAATCTAAATTAGCCGAATTACTAACATTAGGCACTAGTGTTGTTTTAAAATTATGTAAGACTTTGATCTTATCTATATTAACTTGTAAATGAATCAGAAAGTTGAGTTTTGATAGCCTCGTATAACTTCATCCCTTTTAGCCCCAAATATTTACCTAAGCACCTTATTCTCAAACACCCTTAACCCATGTTCCTCTCTCAAAGTGAGAGTCCAAGTTTTACAACCATACAAAACAACCGGTAGGCTAATATAACTGTTTTATAAATTCTAACTTTCAGATTTTTTGACAGCAGACTGGATAATAAAAGCTTCTCAACAGAATAATAACAGGTATTTCCCATATTTATTCTGTGTTTAATTTCCTTTCGAGCATCATTTATATTTGTTACTGTTGCTCCCAGGTATTTGAATTTTTTCACCACTTCAAGGGAAAAATTTCCAATTTTTATATTTCCATTTCGTACAATATTCTGGTCACGAGACATAATCGTATATATATTTTTTTTTCGGGATTTACTTCCAAACCTATCTCTTTACTTGCTTCAAGTAAAATTCCCGTATTTTCCCTAATCGTTTATGGATTTTCTCCTAACATATTCACGTCATCCGCATAGACACGCAAGCTGATCCAACCCATTCAATTCCAAACCCTCTTTTGAGACAGATGAGTACAGAACAAATTGATATCTACATTTGGAAATATTTGAAAAAAAAAAGCCGTATTCAATTTAAAGCTTACAACTACAAGCTGCAAAAGACCACGAAAACGGTGGCAGGAACAGCTTTGAATATGTAGAATTGGAAGGGTCCAATCCATGATGCCTACGATGATTATTATTATTATTATTATTATTATTATTATTATTATTATTATTATTATTAATTTATCAGACCACACGTTACCCCCGTCTGGTTGGATGATTGTTCATTTCTGATGTGGCATATGGACGTGAGATCAACAATCGGCTAGTCGATCACAGTTACTATCATCATCATCACCATCATCATTATCATCATCATTGACGTCATTATGACTTAGAATAGTGTGTATCTACTTACGCTGACTGTACATTGTACAATGTGCATGGTGAGGTAAACAAGGGATTCACTTTGCAATAATCTCGTGCAGATATGATAACACGAGATAGAGTAAACTGGGGAGTGTCGGCTATTGACATCTGTTTTAAGTTGGATCGGAGAGCTTAACGGTCTGCATTAGTTCTGTCTGTATACCCTGATTCTCAACCGTACCGCGACTCCTGAAGCCAAATACAGACTGATTTATTTACTGAGCGGTTAATGGATGGATAGGTTGATTAATGAATGTTTAATGTTATGTTTTATTTAACGACGCTCGCAACTGCAGAGGTTATATCAGCGTCGCCGGATGTGCCGGAATTTTGTCCCGCAGGAGTTCTTTTACATGCCAGTAAATCTACTGACATGAGCCTGTCGCATTTAAGTACAATTAAATGCCATCGACCTGGCCCGGGATCGAACCCGCAACCTTGGGCATAGAAGGCCAGCGCTATACCAACTTGCCAACCAGGTCGACTTTGATTAATGAATGAACGTACTGATTAATAGGTGGTATATGTTGGTATGTTAATAAACAGATTGATTCATGATTTTTTTCCTTTTCTATTTTTAAGTTAGTTATTTAACGACGCTGTTTCAACTACTAGGTTATTTAGCTTCTATGAGATTGGTGATAGCGAGATGGTATTTGGCGAGATGAGGCCGAGGATTCGCCATAGATTACCTGACATTCACCTTACGGTTGGGGAAAACCTCGGAAAAAACCCAACCAGGTAATCAGCCCAAACGGGGATCGAACCCGCGCCCGAGCACAGCTTCAGACCGGCAGGCAAGGGCCTTAACCGACTGAGCCACACCGGTGGCCTTGATTCATGATGATTTATGAATAATTTATTTATGAAAAATGCTATTGATTGATAGATAAATTAATTTTGGGTTGAATTACAGAGTAATGAAAAATTAATGGATTAATAGCTTGATCAACTGAATGATGACTAGGTTGACAATGTTTGTTTGATTTATTGATGAATAAATTGATACATAAATAGACTGGTAGATGGATGGATGGATGGCTTTTTTTAAACAAGAGCCATAGACCAAAAATGAAAATATGAGATATTAAGCATATGGTGTGATGAGCGTTATTGTAGCGGTCATCTACTGAAGTAGTTGTTAGGGGGAAAACATCCAAGGCCTATGTCATAGGAGTGGAAAGCATTGAAAATTGTGTGAAGATTACCGATTAACAGAACTACTCTAATTTTATTCGAATTTAGATAAAAATAATTTTAAATGGATTTCACTAGTCGCCACAGATAAGATTTTAAAATGAATATCATTTACATATATACACCACTATTATCAATCACTAATGTATATGAAATATTGAATTTATAGTTTCTTCAAAGTGTATTTAATAAATCACTGCTGAAAAAATACATACATGTACACACATACATACATACATACATACATACATACATACATACATACATACACACAGTCCACACCGTCAGCGCGTCTGGCCGCGAAACCAGGTGGCCCGGGTTCGAATCCCGGTCGGGGCAAGTTACCTGGTTGAGTTTTTTCCGGGGTTTTCCCTCAACCCAATATGAGCAAATGCTGGGTAACTTTTGGTGCTGAACCCCGGACTCATTTCACCGGCATTATCACCTTCATTTCATTCAGACGCTAAATAATCTAGATGTTGATACAGCGTCGTAAAATAACCCAATAAAATAAGTAAATACATACATACATACATACATACATACATACATACATACATACATACATACATACATACATACATACATACATACATACTATATATATGTATACAGGTGGAAGTGAAATAATTCTGCAGATTGAAATGGGGGACAATGTACACTTAAATGAATAGAAAACCTACAGTATAATACGTTTTGTGATTAAATGCACTGTTAATTAGAAAATTAAGTTGGAAGTTTCAGTAGTTTGGCAACATCGCCGTTAACACAGTCGTCTTTCTTCTCGTAATACAGATGTAAGAGGTCAACGAACTCTGGTCTGTCTTCGTATCTACCTCGCGCCTCCGTCTCTGGTTACAACGTTGCAATCTCGTTGCATCGCCCAGTGGTTTGAAATTAGTGGTTCTTAAAACGAAAACCGTCCACACTATTGAAATATGCCAGAGGGATGAATGATTCTTTATTAGATTTCCTATCGATATGAACAAAAATTACGATCCTACTCGCAATAGTTACCGAATAAGAGGGTGTTAAACTTTTTTTTCTGAGAAAATTATGGATTTTCCACCAATATGGTATTATACTGTTTCTTACATACAACATAAGCTATTCTCTCTGAAAATCTGCTGGGTTATTTCACTTCCACCTTGTATATCGACAACCAATTCAAAAGGAAAACAACTCAAAATGCAAAGTTTTGAGATAATTGCATTTTAATGTTTAATATTGCAGTGAAAAATCCAATTAATATTAGCGTATTCTAACTATAACTTATAGTAGCTACATAAAGAAACATCCTGAACAGAATTTGGAGTAATTTCAATGATTCTTGGATTTCTCACAGCAACATCAACATTAAAATGCATTTTTAGTTACTTTCCTTTTGAACTGGCCCGTCGATATAAACTTTTTTCACCACAGCAGAACACAGAAACATGAAGAAGTTGGCAGTCTTCTTCACTAGCAACTACAGAATGTATATTATGTTAAAATGTTATGTTAATGCATCCTTTGAAGGTCTTCCCATTGTGTTCATCAAGGTTCACACGTGGAGGCCTTTAGCCTGCACAATGAATTAATTTTAATTAAGGACATGTGCACCTATTGTGCCCTCCAATGTGGCTGAAGCACATTCACTAGATTCCGGTTTGATCTGTGACAGGAAAGTAGGTAGAGTATAGTTTAGTATTCTCCCTTTGTTCTCTGTATCGATCAAGTGATATAATCCATTTTTATGTAAATTTCCTTCTAAACTTTCTCACTTCATGAATATTTGCATCTTGATTCAGCCTTTTTGTGTATCTTCGTATGTATCATCCACCAACTGAACTGTATGTTGCGTCTATTTATATTTTTATGAACAGTTGCTGCTTTGAATTAGCTCTGGGGGTGTCGTAATCTTTGTGGAAATAATTTAACACACCTATTTTGTTGTCGCTTGACCGACGAGATTTTTTTCATAGGTATATTTGCGATATAACTCAAATGATTTCCACGTCTTGCACATCAACGTCTGCTTACAAGCAAATATTCTCATGCGGGCAGATAAAAAAAGTTAATTTTTTCTTCCACCATGTTAATAATGCAGTTTCCCTGGGACCGTTTACAGAAAGAAAACACAATTTCATTGGAAAAATTTAATGGAACAGATACAGCAATATTGTTGAGCTATTTTTCACCATATTCCCCATCGGAATTGAGACATTTGTAATAGCGTGGGATCAACTTTTTTTTATCCCTGTGTCGTAGAAGTCTGCCGCATGGGATCGGAACCAGTGTATGACAGTTGTCTTCACCTCTCTGTCGATTCCATGGTATAACAAATTTCTCAATTCCAATCGGGAATATCTTCGGAGATAATTCTCAATAGGGCCCGGAGCCATAAGCTTTTCCCGTATCAGCATAGGAAACCCGTATTACTGCCAGGACTTCACACCAGCCTCTTTTTAACTATTAAAGATGATAGATGAAATGAAGAGGAAGTGGAAATTCCATGACGACCTAGTCGGGTATTAAACCCTGGATAAAAAAAAAAAAACAGCGCGCTAGCCCTCGAGTCTTGCAAGGAGGGAAATGTGCGCAAATATATAGCAATGATAGAACCTCTCAGACATTTGGTATCGGGTATATATTCTTAGTATTCCTTTGAATCGAGAATGTGAAGAATGAAGTTGTTTATTTTATGCTATAAATGAACGAGAAGTGGTAAAGTGTTTACTCTAAGAAGAGGAGAAAAGTAAATCTCTCTTTTTGCTCGAAACTACAAGTCTGACCTTCAATCTAGTGAAATAACACTTCCAACATAGCTTTTCTTTCCCCATCAGAATTCCCCGTTCGAGTAGCGGTGAGATTAATTTGAATTCGTAGTGGAAAAACACAGCAGGCTAGCCAAATTAATGTTTATAAAAGTGATATCAGTGCTCAGAGCGCTACATGAAAGCGAAAATTAAGCAACAAAAGTATATTATAGGTAGATTAAATTAGATTATTAAGATCTGTGCCGGGGTTAAAAGAAATAATACTAGGGCATTCGAAAAGCAATGGCAACATAATTACAGTTTCACACTAAATTTATTTACATTACTTTTGACGTTACATACTTCAAATACAGTCTGCCGCCATATCAACAATACGTCGCCAAATTCTTGGAAGACGGCGGACTCCATCTGCAGCATCATTTCTCGATATCTCTTTCCCTGATCAATCTAAAGCTCTTCGGATGTCAACTTTTGATTGTAAGCGAATTTCTCGCTTCCGCCCAACTTGCAACAGTTTAGTATGGTAGGACTTCTCTTCCACAGGCTTCTTGTAATGCCCTAAAGTATGCTTTTCTCTTGCAACTTGGATTTTTATGAAGAATCTTTGTTCGTACCTTATTAATAATATTCCATATTTATTGTTCACTCTGTATATGTGATTAGGGGTTGGTAGTTTAAGCGGGAATTGAACACGTGTGCAAGTGCGGTCGCTAAGCCCTACACCACGCGATGGTTTGACGGATATGAATGGTATGTTACTTAAAATGAATTAGGTAAGCGCTTATTGTCAGTGTCAATGTATGATTCATAGTAACGATCTAACGTTTCTATTTCTATTTTAGATTATTCACGAAGTGACCTTCCGTGACTAAATTTCAAGAGCCGCCACTTCTTGTGTTTTGTCATCAATAGTATATGCTCATTTGCTATGTTGCAGTGTCTAACAGTTTATTTAGCACACATTAATAATTTTAATCTCTGTAGTCTACACTCTTCAAATCTTACCTTGTTAGATTCATTGGAATACTGTGCACATTACCTTTCTGGAATTTTGTTTTTGTACCGTTTCGTTACCTGACGCATTTTATGACACTTCTTAAGCTTATTGCTCACATTGTATTCATATTTACTGCGTATATACATCTTACATAATTAAAATGAGATACTACTTATTCTGTTGTTTTCCCATTTATGACTATCTTAGAAGGTATCGCATATTTTTCTTTAGAATACACAATTTTCGTTTAGAAGAGACGTAGATTGGACTCTTTTCATTTCTGGTAAAGAATAGAAAATTCACGACGTTTCTGCGTTTGCCTCTGTGTTCATTTTGAGGTGGAACAACAAACAAATCCTTTTTCGCCCAAAAACGAAGATAGAGTCAATCTTTGAACATCGTGCATTCCTTAGTCATTAACAGTAATGGAAGAAATGTAATGTACATAGACAATATAGAATCAAGTAGAGCTATTATATGATACAAAAAATTAATATTTTGCTGTAATTTTTCTATCAAAGCATATATCAAATTTGAAAAAAAAAATTAAGTCATGTATTATTTTAGACATATATAAAAGATTTGGAGTTACATTTATTTTTTATTTTTAACTAGCCGTACCCTTGCGCTCCGCTGCACATAATTAAAATAGGACATTTGATCCAGGGAACATTCGTGTTTGATAGAAGGATAAATCGTTCAATATGTTACTTAATTTAAATTGTATTGTATAATTAAAATGCGATCATTTTGGTCCAGAAAGCACTCATTTGGTGCAATGACAATTCCTTTAACATGTTTATTAATTGTTATTACATGCAACCATAGTTTAATGAACACTGACATAATTTAGATTTAATGTGTATACTTTATTTTACTTGCTATATGTTTCCATTGAATTATGGTAATAACTTAATTTGAACCCTTGTTTTCTACGTATTCAGTAAATGGCGCTTGGCCCACTATGGTTCTGAACCCTTCAAATAACTTAAATTATATTATATTATATTATATTATATTATATTATATTATATTATATTATATTATATTATATTATATTATATTATATTATATTATATTATTATATCAGAAGTTACTGTAATAACATTATAGTATTATGTCCATCTAGAGAAACTACACTTTCCAATGGTGAAATAATAATTAATTACACAAATCGGTTAATTTAGCTTCCGATATTACTTCATATAAACACAGAAACATTCTCTGTAGGCTATCTTTCATAGCTTTCGATTGTTGCTGTCCAAGGTCCCTTATAGACCAAGTCATTTGTTTTTTATTTCAATACACCGCCTTAGATGACAGTTATTTTAATTTTAAAACTCATTTATCTCATTAAATATCAGTCCTATCAAAATTTTTCAAAGAATAAAACTTATCGGACATTATTTTTAAAAAAACTTTTGTTATGTAACATTTTTCACAGAAATCAATAATACGCGATATATTTGGATTTATTTAATTCAGGTCCCCTTATAACCCTCCTTTTAAATAATGTATTTTGAATGCCATATAGCCTAAAATCTAAGTTACAACGAACTTAATTTATATTCCAATTCTCATCGAAATCCGTTCAGCCATTATCGCGTGAAAAGGTAACAAACATATAGACAGACAGACAGACAGACATACAAACAAAAATTTCAAAAAAGCTATTTTCGGTTTCAGGGTGGTTAATTATATATGTTAGGACCAATTATTTTTGGAAAATTGAAAATTACAAGAAAAATTTCGTCTACAGATTTATTATTAGTATAGATAATGGATAAAATTAAAACAAAACCAGTGTATCGTAATAGCCTTCTGTGGGGTTATTGTGATACACCTAGAGAGCTATTCTGATACAGTGCTATAAATCTGGCTATATTATACAGAGGAATGAAGTACAGCTGTTGTAATACACACAGATGCTTAGTGTAGCACCTGTAAAAGTTTGGTTGAAATCACATTAAAATTAACTAAGATTTAGCAACTTTTCTAATTAACTCTTTTTCCCATAAGAAAGTATACAATTTACTGAAACTTATCACTTACTGCCAATGCTAGAAAATTCCTGCATGTCCAAATAATTATTTTGCGTGTAAGGGAATAGATTTAGAAAATTATGATACATTCGTACTGCTAAAATAAATTAAATGCATTTTTAAATAATGATGAATATATTTTCAAAAGTTGTGTTAAATGTTAGCAGTAAGAAGAATGACTATTAAGCTAAAATTGTTAGGTGAACAAGTAAAAATAAGTCTAAATGTTTATCTTTTTAACTTATACCACAGTCTAGAATATACAGTCACGAAGCTCAACACGTAAGGAATATGCATCCATACATAATTGCTAACCACTAGGATCGCTACTATCGCCTCATTACAGACAATGCGAAATAGTACTGGCACAGTCTATTGTTCCTAGTACCCTCAACAACTCAAGCTTCGTGACTGTATATACTAGACTGTGCTTATACTGTGTTGTAGGTGCCAAACCAACATGTCAATTCAAACATCCCTCACGAGATGAGAAATTATGAAATACCCCTTAAGAGGTAATAAATTACTGTACATAAATGTTACAAAATTGATCAACTTAGTCAATTTATTTTATTGTAAACATAATATCATAATAGCCCTAAAAGTGTATCATAATAGCCCCTCTCATTCACACACTAATTACCGCTAGACTGATCAACATTCACAGCTTTTCTTTAGAGAAAAACGAAGCTGATATTATTCTGACTTAGATATTTTAAAATTGATCTTTACATTGTTTTCTGGGCGTCCGGTTCTGCGTCTTCCTTGCAGTTGATATGGAATGCGAGTTGGATCCATCTTAGATATTGGTCAAGCCATCTATTCCTATATTCTCTGATCATTTCTTTGATGTTTCGCATGTTTAAGTTTATTCTTGTCGAATATCTTCACTTCGTTTATGTTATATCAAACTGTATCCTGTTATTGGTCTTAGTATTCTCATTTCAGCTGCTTTCAGCCTTAATCTATCGATATGAAATATGGTGCAAACGAGAAATATGTATCACAAAGACTTTTCTTATCAAAAGAGCTCTTGGAAGAGAATTCGTAAGTCGCCTGAGTCATCTGAACTACCATCGTGCTTATGATATGAATACCAGTGAATTACAAAGCAATATAAGGGAAACGGTTGTGTCTAGACTAGCACCCTTGTTACAGTATCTTATTCAAGCAATGGTTCCTGAAGTTCCGTGCAGCTTCAATTGTTCAAACCATTTCTTCTCCCGTCATCGTCAACAATTCGTTTTCTTTTTGAACTATAAATAAGAATTCTCTTCCAATGACGCATTACAGCTATTCTTTGTTATTAATCGACCAAGGCCAGTGGAGTCTGCAGCCCGTAGCCTTGGCGCTACTGCTCCTGCTTTTATAATACCGCATCGCGATAGTTCACATTACGCCCGCGGCTCCACTCGCCTTGGTAGAGTAATAATGGTAAAAGTATTGTTTTGTGTCATCGTCTATTTTGCTATTTAGAATAAATATTTTCAATTTCAATTGACCTCCCACATTTCAATTCGTTAATCTACTAGGATATTCGATAAGTAATGGCAACATTGCTGTAAATCAGTGCTCCTAGCGGTGACCATTGAAATCTTGCACTACTTAATAGAGCAGCGATTGTTTCATCAATTTTTAATATTGAAAGTCTCGAAGTAGCCATATTTTGTATATACAATGGCCGTTTCTGATTTGTAGTAAACAATAGATCGTTGCTATGAATCATACATTGTCACTGACAATAAGCGCTTACCTAATTCATTTTAAGTAACATACCATTCATATCCGTCAAACCATCGCGTGGTCTAGGGCTTAGCGACCGCACTTGCACACGTGTTCAATTCCCGCTTAAACTACCAACCCCTAATCACATATACAGAGTGAACAATAAATATGGAATATTATTAATAACTTCTTACATTTTAATTATACAAAAAAAAAGTTTTAAACAAAAACTGTTGGAGATAAACCATACAATATTATGCTAGTGTTCGAAAACAGTTAATTATTCAGACATACAAGGTGTGACAGTAAACTATTTTTAATGACACCCTATATTGGAATTTACATATCTTCATTAAATTTTACGTATGAGTGCGTAGAAACTTTACCCATTCTCCCGTTTCTTGTCTCTTAACTATTTATTAAACTTTTTTCGTGGACTTCAAATTTGAGACAAATAAGTAGCCTATGTAAAATCATGTTGAGTAGGCCATAAAACTAAACAAAATACTATGACTAACTAAACTTCATCACAGATGCTCGAAATGAGAACCATTCACAGCCAAACAGTATCCCAGTCTATCACGAAAACAGTCTGTTGTAGATATGAGATGAAACAGAACAGTCATATAACTTGAGGAAGACAATGGACTATTTTCGTGACAGACTGGGATATTTTTTGGCTGTGAATGGTTCTCATTTTAAGCATCTGTGATAAAAGTTTAGTTAGTTATAGTGTTTTGTATAGTTTTATGGCTTACTCAACATGATTTTACACACTTATTTGTCTCAAGTTTTTTTTTATGTCCACAAAACAAGTTTAATAAATAGTTAAAAGACATGAAATGGGTGAAATCCCATGGCTTATTCTGGAACTTCTCCGAAAAGTAGGATTCGTAGCAGTCGCTTTCAATTTCTTCGTGTGCATAGGCAATTTGTTTTACATCTTCTCCTTCCACTGCAAGAACAGGACATAAAATAAGCCTGTTACGTCTTAAAGACTATCTTCCCAACATATCCTAGCCTAGGTCGACCAACCGTACGTCGAGCTCTTAGTTTATATTGTAGAGCTTGTTTGGTAGGTCTAGAGGAATCTATTCGTTTTATATGTTGAAACAATTCATGTTTAGATTTATCTATTTTGTGCTGCAAATTATAAATATTCTATTAATTTCTAATGTCGTCGTAACGGATACGGTCATTTAATGTAAAGACCTCAATTCTGCTTTCAACCTGGCTGAGTGGAAGAGAAGGCCTGATGGCCTTAACTCTCCCAGAAGAAATACATTATTATTATTATTATTATTATTATTATTATTATTATTATTATTATTATTATTATTTGTCTTAAAAATCTCATCTCTGCAAATTCAATTATTATTTTCCTTCACGTATTCAGAGGCCAATTCTCACTGCCAATAGTAAGCGAACAGAACAATAATTACTATCCAATTTAAGGAATATAATGGTTTTCTTATTTCTATATAAGCGAATCATTATAAATTCTGCAAGAACGAAAGAAAAATTAATCAAAGAAAGCAAGGGAGCAAATTACCACAACCTTACTTTCATTAGACGGACCGCCACGGTGGATCAGTGCTACCGCGCTGGGCTTATAAGCCAGGAGACCTGGGTTTAAATCCCGGTCGAGCCTCCCTGAATTGAGGGGCTCGAGTGTAAAACATGGTAACCGATATTTTGGCCAAAAATGAGATATGTAGCGTATAATATGGTATCTTACATTCTCCGTCTAATGCAGTAATTAGTTTTCCAGCATCTCTACAGATGTCAGAAGTATACAGATTTTACTTTCCTGGTAACTATACAAACTGTTGCATGTAGGCCTATAAATTTAATGTTTACCTATCTAATAACTTCAAAACACTAAAACGTCACATATCATGTTTTACTCCCGAACCCCTCAATTTGTTACTTGTCGAGGCAATAAGTACTCCAGTGACTTTATATTTTTATTTATTGGGCTATTTTACGACGCTGTAACAACATCTAGGTTATTTAGCGTCTGAATGATATGAAGGTGATAATGCCGGTGAAATGAGTCCGGGGTCCAGCACCGAAAGTTACCCAGCATTTGCTCATATTGGGTTGAGGGAAAACCCCGGAAAAAACCTCAACCAGGTAACTTGCGCCGACCGGGATTCGAACCCGGGCCACCCGGTTTCGCGGCCAGACGCGCTGACCGTTACTCCACAGGTGTGGACTAGTGACTTTATAGAGTCCCAACATTTCTCCATCATCAACATCAGTCATCATTATCATTTATTGATTCACTACGAGTGTAATGTTGACCCTCCGCATATGATTCACTCTGGGTAGTCTCTGACGAACTAAGTGATCTATTCTTCTCGACACTAGCGATATCTGTGATCCACGCTCGTAGAGTCAGGACGAATAACAACAAGTTAAAGACAAGGAAGACCAAAGAAAAGATGGATTGAGAATGTAGATGATGGTATTAGGAAAATGGGAATTAAGAGATGGATATTGCAAATTACAGAGAGTAGAAAGAAGTATGTAAGGCGGCCAAAGTTCTCCAAGAAATATAGCACCAAGGAATAAGACAGCATAAGTGAGGGAACAGAAAAAAAAAAAAATTCATTAGACTGAAGGAGAAACCACAGATTCATAACAGTCAATAAGTTTGCTGGCATTTTTTAACATCAGATCAGTGAGGTCGTTTATCTTAATTTGACATTTCCCTTATTTTCCTCAACGTACTCAAGCAGCAGAATTAATTAAATAAATCATGACCGACATTTCTGTTTAAACTCATATTTTCGTTTTCCCTTTTCTTCTGTTGTCCTCACTTTTTGTTATTTTCTTATTTCCTTTATTTTTATATTTTATGCTTTTCTTTGTTTCTCGTTTAATCGTTGTCATTCTTTATTTCTTCTTCACTCCTTCCTTCAGTCTTTCTCTTTGTCTATTTAGCATCTTTCCCTACTTTCCTTTTTCTCGTCTTAGTTTTTGCTTTCATAATTTCTCCAATTCTATCTATATAGCTTTTACATTTCTCGTTCTTACTTTTTATTCTTAGTTCTGCGTAATCGTGTTTTATTATTCCTTTCTCTTCTTTCACTTATTCTCATTCTTCCTATCTTTTCTACTTTAATATTTTATTTTTCGTTCCTTATTTTTCTTCTTTACTTTATCCTTTTGTCAAACTATTCAACTATATTTCGACTAGCCATTACAGCATTATTACTATTATTATCACTACCAGTACTTGCTGGAGCAATTACTATACTATTGACTGACCGAAACCTAAATACATCTTTTTTTGATCCAGCAGGGGGAGGTGATCCAATTTTATATCAACGCTTATTCTGATTCTCTGAGTGCGAACTCTGAGAGTACGCAAGTTACAGTCATTCAATCTGACTTCAGATTATCTTAAATCGTTACAACGCAATTAACCGAGCTTCAAATAAACGCTTTTTTTACATTTAAAATCTGCAAGTTTTCCTTCTAGGTAAAAAGATAAAATAAAACGATTAATTTGTGCGATAACTTGCATTCTTCAAAAGGATGACTTAACATTCCATATACTATACTGTCCATCCGAGTGGTTATGTCGCAAGGTCGTCGAAACGGGCGAAATCACGTTACAGTTACTTACTTAACGGGACCCTTTTCTTTAAATTATTTTGAACAGTTCTATAATATTCCAATTGCGTACAGAAAATATTTTCAGGAAAGAGCCTAACAGCCCAGTCACTAGCCTTTACAGAGGGCCAGCAGAAACGAGTAGGGGAAACCGGTTTGCGACGTAACTATTCGGACGGACAGTAGTAATTTCGATTCAATTTCTGACGAGTATTTACAGAGGCAATAAACGCCGTCAGCCGGTACCGATATATCTGTGGTGTTCGGGTAAAGAGGTATAAGTCATTTTTTGTCCAGGTGGAATTTTGTTCCCCAGATGAACACACAAGTTAAATTATACAAGTGGGTGTGCAAAAATTAAAGAATACTAGCAGTTGATGTGTTTTATTTGTGTAGAAAATTATTTATAATAAGGGTTCCAAGTTTAATTTTCATTTATCTCCGAACTCATTTTTATGATTTATCTCCCTTTACCCAAACACCACAGATATGTGGAATACGTAGCTTTGTGACGCTACTTCGAAATCTCGGCCGTCATATCGAATTTATCTACTGCAGGAGTGTTCGTCCTTTGTGACGAGATGTTCTGAGCCGCTTTAGTTGATAACTCGGTGTGCGTCGTGCAGATCCAAGGAGTGTGCCCTACTAATGTCATACCGGAAGTGCTCAAAATTAGTTTCCAGCAAGGGTACGGTAGTAAGATTTTAAAGATGTGTAAGTTCCATAAGAGGACGATGAATGATAACGTGCCGCTCCTATTCGATTATGTGGAATCTCACGGTCAAACCCTTCGTCAGTCTCAATCATAGAATTTTACTGTAGTAGGCCTAACTGGAATACTAAAGCAGTATGGAATAGGAAGAAGTGAGTTATCTGCCAAGATATGTTCACCATTCAGAATATGATTTATTCTTGATGTAGCTAAGTTCATATTGTTACATTTTTTTTTTCTAAAAATCGAAGAAGAAGTAGAACTACAGTGGTGATAAGATATTTTCACGGATATACTCTTAAGAAAAGACACCGAAAAAGCAGCTTTGATATGTCATCTATCTCTTTTTCACTGACGATTATGAGGTAGATGAAGACAATAATAATAATAATAATAATAATAATAATAATAATAATAATAATAATAGCAACCGTAGGATAGATCGATATCATAGCTATAAATATTAAATAAAGAAACAGCTGAAATAATTAATCCTACGATCTGATTTCAAAATTTAGCCACTCAACCACCTGAAGTGAACGAAGAAAAAAGAAGTCTACGAGCCCACTATTCCGTTCCAATCTGTCAAATACAACATTGAAAAAATCACAGTTACCGGTCTCTTCTTTGGAGCGGGATACGCCATTCCGAAACTTTTGTAAAGTGAAGGAAGAAATACAAGCTGAAGAGAGAAATTTAAGATGTCACCACAGCCTAGTATATACAGTCGCGAAGCTCAATACGTAGTAAATATGCAAACATTAGATAGTTGCTCACCACTAGGATCGCTAATATCGCCTCATTACAGGCAATGCAAAATAGTACCGTCACAGTCTATTGTTTCTAGCACCCTCAAAACTCAAGCTTCGTGACTGTATATAGTAGATTGTGATGTCACCATAGAGATATTTCGCCAATATATTTATGGTATGCATTCAATTTAAATTGTAATAGGGCTCCTTTTCGGTAAGTATTTCTTTTGTTTGAAACCTGTTTATATTTCTTTATTTAAATTTTATTGTGAACTATTCTGTGTCACAAGTCAAATTCACTATGTTAGGTCGGACTAATAAAATAAATAATAACATATAATTATAATTTCTTTGAGAGAATAAAATATTTCACTTAGAATCTTTATGGCTACGATCAGTGTTAGCCAAGTAAGATGTAATCATACGTCAATCCGTTGAGCTGTTTGCAGTCAATCTGATGATTCTGTAACTTTAAAAATTAACATATGAAACGTTCATGCGCTTGACACTTAAGACAACTGGTCACACTTTAAGGGCCGTCCGTTGAGACGATGGAGTGAGACCGTAACAGGCCACCAGGCTTAATACGTGTACGTGATAGGAAGAAAAAAGGAGAAGAAGGATGTACCTGACTTTGATACTAGATCACTCAAGTAGCTATTGAATCACTGAAGCTATCAATTTACATCCTATATGATTTTTATGCTCGACCATGCCGAAATATAGTAATTATACACCTGGTAGCAGACTTTTAATGCATGCCATTAAAGTACACCTAATCATTAAAGATCAGGTCTTTCAGCCAATGACGACTCAGGTTACAACTGTTCAGCCAATGACAGGTCAGCTTTCTACCTTATAAAACCGTAAGTATCGATTATTCTCGGATATGCAATCGAAAGAGAATTAGCGAAAAGTCACGGAGGCTGGAAATCCAATACTGTCGCAGAAGGTTATGTTCTGTTACTATAATAATTAGCGTTAATTGTAAATAATACTCAAATAAATTCAATTTGTCATCCCGTTTTTCAATGTCTAATTTAATTTCAATGTTATCCCTGTAGGTTCTTATGGCCTAGCAAGGTCAATGTGGACATCTGTTCCTCGGAAAAAATCAATACTTTAGCGTCTGCGCACATCTCACAACATACGGGACATTGCTGAAAAATTAGTAATATCAAGTTAGAAATATGGTCGAGCATAAAAAGTCGTATGAAACTCGCCTATAATGGTAATTAAGAAGCTCGTATGAAAATTATGAAACGAGCGTTGGCGCTCGTTTCATAAATATCCATTCTCACTTCTTAATTACCTTCATTATAGGCTCGTTGCATAATGTACTATTATTCTACATCCTGACCTACCTTTCTAGTACCACTTTCTTTATTACTCTTTTACAACGTTAAATTTCATATTGATCGCTATATTACAAAATTCCTTATATCTTGTCTTGTTTTATTCGATTTTAATCTTATTTCTATTATTCTTTGTCATATGGTAACCTCACAAGTTGGGGAAGACATGAATTGAAATAAATAATAAACTCTGCATTTACTTCAACTTCTTACGATATTTTACTCTATGGTTTAAGCTAAACATTGGCTTTGAAGCTGACAAATAAAGAAGAAAAGTTAACTATTGCATTTAATTATTTACTTTGTGAAATCACGAAGTCTTTTAAGAATGCATGCTTGAAAATCCGGAAATGGTGTTAGTACACAACGTGCTATAGTCGTGAAACAAACCCCTTTGTAATCATGAAGGGAATACAGTGCAGTACACGCCCACCAACTCTCAATGAGAATATAATAGTAGACTGGCATTTGACGACGGTATTTGTGGTACCCGATTCTAAACAGTAGTAGTAAGATGAGCAAGTATACGAAGAGGTTACGTAAACGTGAAATAACAGTGATGATATCCTGGAGTCTTAACCACAACTCTTGCGTTGCGTTGCTCATTGTGCTAAGAATTACTAACAAACGAAGAAAAAAATCACGGCCATCACAAATTACGATGTCAACACTTAATAGATTAATGTGAACAGAAATAAAATGTCTGAAAGGAAGTCGCAGATAGCAAAGAAAAGAATAATTCGAAACGTCTAAAAGCAAGTATAAAACCGGATAAATAATATTACATTGATGTGAAGTGTTTGTAATGCGGCCTTGACCCTCTAGAACTCCATCGAGGAAGGTGCTTGGGATCTGAGAAGTATCCGGCCCTGAAGCCTCGTACAAGTAAATAAACGTGATCAAACATGGCCTTGGAGGAGCTGGCACAACCGCCTCTTTCAACAGCGACGTTCAGTTTTTTGTATCTCTAGATGATGATGATGATGGCTTTGCTTCTTGGAAAAAGTCTGGCATCCAGGCTACGGATAAAAACAATAAAGTTGTAAGCAACCGGAAGTGCAATTTCGATCAGGGAGGTTTCCTTCAGGGACGCTGAGTGAGTGAAGAAGAGACATTTAAGGCTGGTTCACAATAAACCGGGAACGGAAATGCCGAGAACGAGAACGGAAATGTTAAAATAAATGTCTTTAAATGTGAGCATAGTTAATTGTGAATGCTCACATTTAAATACATTTATTTAAACAATATTTCCGTTCTCGTTCACGTTTCCGTTCCCGGTTTATTGTGAACCAGCCTTAATGCATTATAATATAAAGCCGGTACATAAAAAACAATCTATGTATTTCAGGCTTTCTAATATATTTTTCCCTGGGCATTTCTGAATTTTGATCTCACGCCTATCTCTTGTCATTCGATAAATATCAGTAACGTCGGCCAGTCTCTGTGTTCCCAACTCCAGAAACACGAAATCCACTACATTCCGCTACGGTTGTGAGTACTGTACTAAATATGTATGGAGAAATTAGAAATATGTTAAACCAAGGGGAAGACGGAAATTGGTTTTATTGCGTTTTCTGACATAATTTATATTGTATTAAAAATCAATGCTGTGAATTATATCAATTTTATTTCATATTGAGTCTAAGGGCCGAATTCATAGTCAACACTTATCCTAAGGAAACCCTTAAGCAGTTGCTTATAATAATTTCCAATTCATAAATCCCACTGAAGTGAACACTTATTCAAATAAGGTAGCTTGTCAGCTTATTCAAGTGTTTCCTTATATGCATTGTAATCAGCTGATTTGGTATGCAATGGATGATGATTAAGGTTTTGATGAATTTATTGAGTTCTACAGGTATAATGAAAAGGAAAATGAGAATAAAAATGTGTTTCGGCAAAACAAAAGATAATATCAGAGATATGGAAAACCTTTTAGAGATATACAATGACCAACAATTTAAGAGGAGGTACCTTTTCAACAAGAACACTGTTGTGGATATTCTGGTGTCTCTCATTGAAAATCACAATACAACCATGGAAAGGATTACCGATTTCACCACTACTGAACATACTGGTTTGAGATTTTATGCAACAACATCATTTCAGGTAGGTTTAAATGGTATTTTTTTTTCGAAAAGTATTCACGTCCCAAGAAAGTGTTTTTTGCATTTTCGTTTGTATCTTACCCAAGGAATAAACTGTTACATTCTGCATAATTATACCACTTCCAATTTGTTTACCATAAAAATAACTGAAAAAATAAATTAAAACGATTTACCTACAGGAATATTTCGAGAGTTCGCATTAAACTCAACTGAAATTTTGTTCCATATAAATTTCTTTTTTTTGGGGGGGGGGGAGAACAATTACTATAATGTCTCTATATTTCATAACTAATTATCTTAGTTCACTTCCTTCTTCTTCTGTAAAATGCTTTTGTGCGAGATCGTGCGTATTTGCTTGTTTTCCGCACAGAACCAATACGCGGTAAGTGTGAAATACCACATTCAGTATTCCCAACGTAACACTCATAACAATTTCCCACTTCTTACCGCTTAAACGCGACATTCATTTTACTATTATTTATTATTGGGTTATTTTACGACGCCGTATCAACATCTAGGTTATTTAGCGTCTGAATGATATGAAGGTGATAATGCTGGTGAAATGAGTCCGGGGTCCAGCACCGAAAGTTACCCAGCATTTGCTCGTATTGGGTTGAGGGAAAACCTCAACCAGGTAACTTGCCCCGACCGGGATTCGAACCCGGGCCACCTGGTTTCGCGGCCAGACGCGCTGACCGTTACTCCACAGGTGTGGACTTCATTTTACTGCTTTAGGCTTTTAACATATTATTTTTAGAGACGTTTAACATAGTAATAATTATAAATTGGAAACTTACCACTGCAATGTCACCTAAATTACAATGTTAATTATTGTTTTTAAATATTTGCAAAAATTAAGTAAAGTCTACTACTCCACGAAACTTATTGCATTCCTGATGCAAGTAACATTAAGGAAGCCGCGAAAAAATCAACAAGATTCCAGATGCGGATGTTATTACTGCAATATGTTATATAAATAATATTGTTAAAATATTAAAATGAAAATTAAATCGTTACGTAACCTTACCGTTTGTTATAAGTTCGCATTTATAGACTGGGGAAAAAAAAGACAGACGTATATCACGGCCTGCTGGAGTATAGTAAACACAGAAAACATTTTATAGCAACAATGTTGAAGAAAGATATTAAGTTTTCCGAAGTTGCCATCATTAAACAGAAACCAACATGGAGATTTCATTGCAACTAATTAGAAATTCGTCTTTCAGGTATGTAATAAACGATCTTCGCACAAAATAATGTACGATACACGAGCGGTATGTTTGTTTTCATGTTCTCGGAAATTAAAAAAGCTCAACTACGTTTCGCTTTTTCAATCTTTTCCTCGACCATGAAAACGTCAACATACCGCTCTTGTAACGTATATTACTATATCGACATTTTGTATGATTTTTAGATGTACTTATAATAATATTTACTTCTGTATTTGTGTACGATAATAATGCCGATTTAACAATTAGAAGGCGCTGGAAAACAATTGAATGTACGAAAGCGCTCACGTCTGGCTATGTTGTCATATTTCTTTCGATGTCAAGGGAATGCTCAGTACATATGAAAGAGTAGCGTCTCTGCAATACGATCTGAAATAAGTGCTAAGGAAACGCTCATTACTTAAGTGTTTCCTCATTTTATAAGTGACGACTATGAATTCGACCCTTAATGTCATATAAGTACAGCTCTTAAACATGGTGCTAGTTTCGGCCCAAGACTTTATAATAAAATTACAAACCATTTTCCAAATTTGAAATATTTTAAAATTGAAGCTTTTAAAAAAGAAATTTGTAAAATTATTCACGATATATAATATTAACAAATGTATTTTTTACCTTTTATTTCTGTCGACTATATTCATGTTTTTATTGAATATCACTGGCTTCTGTCGGATTGTCAATTTATATTAAATGTGCATTTTTCTCTCTTTTTCTCTTTCTTCTTTATTCTTGCTCTTGTGTTGTATTTATTGGTTTGAATTAAGTTACTTACTGTATTTAGTAAACTTTCCTTGTAAATTTTATGTTATATTATTGACTAAGACCACACCGTACACGAGCCTGGCTCTTAGGGTAGTGGCTAGAAACATTTTTGTTTTATAAATTTAATTTGTACTCGCTAGCTAGTTAAATAAATGAATAAATATTTATTCATAAATGCTTAAACTTCAATAAAGGGATATTTTGTAAACATAAATTTAAGTAGAGCCTAGTGATATTATTTTATTGAAACATATTTATTTCATAAAGATAAATCTCAAAGAAAGTTGCTTTACTTATTCTTACTTATTAATTACACAATACAAAGTTTAATTTACGTATGTTATTATGTAATGTTAAAGTTGGAATATCTGTAAGCCTAATAAGCATATTCTATTGCACTTTATTTCTTTACTTACAGACTTTATAGTACGCAATGCACATTAAATTCTTGCTTTTTATGTTATTAGCACATGGCTCAACCATTTAAAAATAGTTAATGTGGTTCTGCAATTTCTACGTGTGATTACAAGCATTAGTGCCACCTGCTAGGGAACATTAGAATTAAGTAAAATCTTATAAAATATTTATTTGGTAAGTTTCTGAGAAAATATACAAATTTAAGCTTCCAACATGAATTTTTTTTAATTCCGCTACATTTCGGAAGGATTTTGCTTATCGCCGCTACGTCTCCCGAAACCTCAAATTCCACTACGTGTAGCGGAATTCCGCTATAGTTGGGTACACTGGTCAGTGTAGTGTGCTACTTTCCGGACGACATGACGCAGCGTAGTAATTAACATTGTTGCCAACATAGCCATTATATGCATAGTTTTTTTACTATTGCACAAATCGGCACCGAAATTAGCAGAATGAATTTTATTATTTAAAATATTAGATGAGACTCATTAGGTAAAACGCCAGATTCCGGAAATAATAATAATGATAAAATAATAATAATAATAATAATAATAATAATAATAATAATAATAATAATAATAATAATAATAATAATAACGGTTAGAGTTGTAGATTTGAACTGCGTATAACTGTTACAGTATTTAAAACTCGAGTGTCACTTTTAACAGTGGCTAGGGTTGCCATCTTAGTGAGTCAGTATCTATAGAGTTTAAATTTTTAAATCTGGTGATTCTGATTGAGTACTTCATTGGTATATTCAGCCGTGTCGAGAAATGTCAAGAAAGCAGATCTCAGGATAATAACGCACAAAACAAAGAATAAGAAGTTCTAAGATACTGAAGACTAGAACCCGGATTTTATGTAATATGGAAATAAGAAATATGTAGCTAAAAATGGCAAAATATGTAGCTAAAATTAGTGAAATCTGTAGATAAATAATATATAATAAATAAAAGAATATGTAACTTTTAAGTTTATTATTAAGCTGTATTAGATGTGCTTTTGCACACTGATAAACAATTACAGGCTTACGTGTGATTCAGTCTCATTTAATTATTGTTTGTAGGTGCAATTAATAATTAAATATTTTTCCAGATTTTTTGCAGTCATTGATTGTCCAGTCAACGGCAACCCATACGTAGGTATACCAAGTTAGGCTCTATTCGTTTCCATTGTGTAAGTATAACAGGAGTTCAATATTTTTTTTTTCCTGAGTGTTGATTCATCCGGAATATTGAAGTTGCAATATTTGCGTAGGAATGCTTGAAACTTTAGCACTCCAAGTTTACACAATGGTATGTTTGTAGCAACCATTGCCATGCATAAATCTTTATTAAATTCACTGGTAAAAGACGAAGAAGGTTCCAGCACCACTTATGTAAGAAGGACGGAACATGTTTTTTATTTGTGACATGAAGTTCAATTTTTAAATGCGTTTGTCACACGCTTTTCACAGCACAATTTTGCCGTCACTAGTAAAGGCATCGTCAGTTGAAATCCAAACTTTTAACTTGGATGCTAATTTGGATGCGATTGGCGCCATAGCAGTAGACTAACTAGCTGTATCACCTGATGTCAGAATAAGATAACTCAAGTATACTGAAAGAACTACTGTTTTCTTTTAGAGCAACTGATTGGGGGTGTTTGTGCCAAACGGTCATACCGATAGGGTAATTTTCACTCTTTCCTTCACTGCGGTAGCAGTACAATGACCCACCCTTCGCATTGATATTTGTTCCCACTTTATCGTTACTTCTTAAGGGATACACAAAATGTTAGCACGGCACAGGAATGTCCATATTTTTGACAGAATACGCTATTATTTTCAATTATTAAATTATTTTTATGCATTAGAGACGAAGGGACAAGCTTTTTATATAATTTTAAAACGTATAATTTATGAGAAGTCGAGAGAAAATTGGTGAAAAAAAAAATGTGTATTCTTTCAAGATATGCAATATCCTTAAAAATATATAATACTGTATATACCAAAATGTTTATTATCCACCAAAATATTTAAAAATATGTAACTTAAAACTTCGGAATAATGATCCCTTTGGTGTGATTCGCCTACATTTTAGCTTTTTTTGTAACTACATGGGCCCTACGTAGGAACAGAATTGTAATTACATAAAATTCGGGCTCTACTGATGGCTCTTACAAGATAATTTTTCACATTATTTCTACATTCTGCTATCATCATCATCATCATCATCATCATCATCATCATCATCATCATCATCATAGCACTACAGTCCTTGACTTCTTTCACAACAGCTCTCCGCTTCACTCTGTCCCCAGCCACAGTCTTCCAATTCCTCCTCACTCCCAGGCTTGTAGCGTCTCGCGATATGTCGTCCATCCACCGCTTCTTCGGTCTTCCTCCGCTTCTTAATCCCTCCATTCTTGCGTCCATTATCATCTTAGGAAGCCTTCCTCCTCCATTCTCACTACAAGTCCTAACCATCTCGGCCTAATAGATTTAATAAAGCTCACTATATTCTCGCCTTTCAATAGCTGTTCAATCTCTTTATTCGTTCACATTCTGCTATACCTGTTCATATTACTTTTACTTTATATTTGTATCAAGTAAATTATACAGTGTAAATTTTAATGAATATTAGATTACTGTTTCCACGTATTCTGTTATGTTTTATTAATGCACAAAATTTGTTTTATTACTACACATATTGGTTTTAATTACCTCAAAAATTATGTATGACTACGAGATCCGGGGAACTCGCCACAATTTATTTGTCACGGTTACAATTCGGCACGGAATTACAATTCGTAAGTTCCGATTCGTCACACAATTACAATTCGTAACTATTACGATTCATCACATGATTACAATTAATAACTATTACGATTCGTCATACAATTACAATTAGTAACAGTTACGATTCGTCACACAATTACAATTCGTAACAATTACGATCCGTCACACAACTTTCATTCTTTCTTCACCCATTCTAGACTCATATTTATAATTGATTAAACAGATATACGTAAAGGACACCTCCTTTTTTATTTGTTGCAATGTATCTATACGTTGGGTCGAAGAGCTTATTTTTCTCACACATCATCTCAAACCACGCTAGCTGATTGTGGTAGCTGTGTAGGATATAATATAGTAGGCGTGACCTCACGTCCACGGTTCGGAAAGTGTCAGCCTAATCATAAGAGTTAAATCCCCCTGGTTACAACCTTCAACCTGAAGGACCATGTCATTTTTTTTTCAAGTTTTTCTTCCTCTAGCCTTTAACTAGCAAACGTCTTGCTCAAAAGTAGAAGTTTGCCGTACCCTGGCAGTGGGCTCTTACAGGGTACTATTGCCAGGGCCAGAGGTGTTAAGGCTGTGTTCACAATAAACCGGGAACAGAAACGACAACGAGAACGAGAATGGAAATATTGTTAAAATTGATGCATTTAAATGTGAGTATTCACAATTAACTATTGCAAATGCTCACATATAAATACATTTATTTTAACAATATTTCCGTTCTCGTTTTGTTGTCGTTTCCGTTACCGGTTTATTGTGAACCAGCCTTTACTCCTCTGTCAATCCCTAGTCCTGCTTGTTACAGGCAGACCTAACTTCCCTATCTAGGCTTACATTGACTTTTTTGTAAGGATCATAATGTACAAAAAAAAAACCTTTTAAGGGGAGACGATGGTATTTTTTGGTGAAAAATGAATAAATTTTCAGAAAAAAAAATTCTATAAAAATACTCTGTGATATGTGTGGAATGCATAGCATAACATTTTGTGGGTATTTGTGCCCTTATCGGACGTTGAGTCGCCATTTTTAAACCTCCTGCGTTATGGATTTTTAAATCACACGCCCGCTTTTATCGGTTTCCAGCAACTTCATTTTTTTTTTTTTGCTACATTGCCAGACAAAAATGGATATAATTTCTGAAATATTAAATATACATGCATGAAATTTAGAACACACATTCTTTAGACTATTAGGAAACTTTTCTCTGTAACAGAATTTTGTTAATTGATTTCATTTTAAAAATACGTCCTTTTGTTTGCCAAGAAAGGAAATAAGAAAATTGTTATTAATTTATTATTTATTTTACAAACGTAGGGACTAATATCAAAATTCTGTTACAGACAGTTTGTAGAACATGCTTTTGCAAATACATTGCAAAAAACTGTTTGAATCTATCTTTAAAAACGGTTTAGATAGGCCTATATCGTTTTAGTACAATCCTGCATTGGGTATATTTTTTTTTTCAAATTTGGGCCCCCAAATAATTTTTTTTTTCAAAATATTTTTATTTGGTTGGGTTGCCACAGCTATGAGCTCTCTACATACCAAAAATTAATATTTTACACCAAAAAGGAAACAAGTTTTAAAAAATACCATCCTCTCCACTTAATGTGAATTTTTGCAAAACTAATGGCATAAATTTACAATTTACATTCATTTAAACTGTAAAATTTGCAAATGAAGTTAAATGGTTTACGTTTGGAATTATAAAGAATCCCGTTTGTGTGCAATTCACAAAGCGATAGCATTATCTTTTTATTTGAGTGCGTAGTGTGTTGCAAAAGCCTTTGAATAGCAGTAAAAAAGTATTATAAAATGATAATGGAGCTTAGTTGCGAAACACATATACTAGAACGTGTAATGAGAATACATTTGTAGTCGCAGCAACACTCAAGACATTGTTCGCTATGGAAAATAATTATATTTATATGCTTACATTCTTATTTCTTTATTTTAGATTTATTTATTTTATACAACCATTATCTCATTGTAACATTAAAATTAGAAGTATATTTTCCTTAATACATATATTTCATATTCATTAACAGTCTCACTAATAAATCATGTATAATTTTATACACGAGATTTATGCAGAGTTGGGACAAAAAAGTTACTAATAAATCATGCATAAGTGATGGATGTATAAACAGGCTGTAACTATACATGGGAATTGTTTTGCAGTAGTTATATACACGAAACCACCTGTTTAGGCGTTGGATACAGATAAAAAAAATGGCCGTCTCTCTAACAGCTGTTCGTATCGGTTGTCATTTTATGATGATAGTTACCTTGTAACCACAGAACAAAAATCAAAGATCACAGAATAATTACAATAATATTGCTGTAGATGTACGCTTTGACCAAAATATAGCGTAGTAATCGATCAGGCCCAGTTGTACTATCGACACTTGGCGCGGCACACTAGAGCACACTATCGGATGTAATAAAGAATCTCAGTTATTCTGTTACCTTTCGTAATAAAATAATGACGAAATTATAACATAGTTCTGTAACAGTTGCATTGCTATACACGACGTATATACAGCGATTATGGGTCAGGAATTTACATACGACTTGTAAACGAGCTATTCACTGCATAAATATCATTACCATCCTGACAAGTATTAGGCCGAGTGGCCTGTTATAGTCTTGTTTTTTTGTCCATCTCTTTTGAGGTCTGCCAATGGATCTTTTCGCCCTCGGTCGATAGTTTAAAATTGCCTTTAGAAATCTGTTGTTGCTCATTCTGTTGACGTGATTTTTCCAGTTTCTTTGACATCGCCAAATTTATGCAATCACTGGCTCAGTATTGAGTTCCTCCTTGATATCCTCATTTCGCTTGTGGTCGAATTTAGTGTACCCTGAGTCCTCATGCAACTCATCTATATAGTCCTACTGTGATTCTGCTAATATCATGTTCTCTTAAGGTCCATGTCGCATTTCCATAAAAGAGAACTGGTCTTGCGAGAATATTATACAGGCGTAAACGAGTATATTTCTGAACAGTTGCAGGCTTGAAAACAATATTGATTATGCTCATAGTTTTAGTGAATTTGTTGATTTTCTGGGAGCTACGCCTTTCAGATTGTAAAGATGGGTTGTACCCCAAGTAATTGAATTCATTCACCCTTTCAAAAATTTTGTTTTCTAAACATATTTTAATTTGAATTGGGTCTTTGCTACAAAATGCCATAATTTTTGTTTTATCAGGTGAAATTTTCATGTTATATTGACGAGAAATTATATGGAGACCATGAAATTATCTTTGTAAAACATTTTCTGAAGATGCTAGTAGCTTCAGATCATCAGCGAAAATTATAGCACTGATTTACAATTTTCTCTTTATTGGTATTTTGCTGTGAGGCTTCAGTTTCCATTCTTCCATAATTGTATTCATATATATTATAAATAACAAAGATGACAGCCCACAATCTTGGCGAATTTCAGCATTAATTGGTCTCTAGTCAGATAATTAATTTTCAACTTTAACTGATGTTTCAGTGTTTTATATACAGGGTGATTCACGAGGATTTACCGTCCTTTACGGAGCTTATTTCCGAAGACATTCTGAGCAAAAAATGTCATAAATATGGGTTCTATTCCCAATATTTACAGAGTTACGTTTCGTTATTGGAACGCATTGCTGTGAACGCGTGATCTTGGTCAGCGTGCAGTCAGCAGCCAGCGCGAGCGCTACGGAAATCAAAGATAGCCGTATGCAGTTACGTAGAGCGACGAGTGCCATTCACAAGCGTGCGGCCAAGTGTACTCAAGCGGACGGCGACATTTTTTAAAATGTGCTGTAAACTCTCCAATACTGTAAATTAGGATGCAAAATTGAACTGCAAACAATTAAGTCGGTGGAAGTGGTAATTTGTAATAATTGTTGTGATAAGTGCGTAAGAATAATGTAATTTTCTAATTAAAATAGAAAAAGATGTCTGTACGAAGGAACTAAGGAGTTCACAGCACATTTTTAGCTTCATAATACTTGCAAATTGAAGAAATGATACTTCTGAATGTTCATTCTCTATCTGTAGTATTCTTTTACCTTCAAACTAAAGAAAAAACGTATTTTACAAACAACTTTAAATTAGTGTAACTCTGAAAATATTGAGAATAAAAACTAAGTTTATATGACATTTTTTGCTCAAAAGTCTTCAGAAATAAGCTCCGTAAACGACGGTAAATCCTCGTGAATCACTCTGTATATTATAAATATTGGAAATTATTTCTTGTGGAATATTATCATGTGCTAAAATTTCAAGTAATTTATTTCTGTCAACTCTGTCGAATGCCTTTTTGAAATCCTCGAAAGCTGTATGAATTTCCATATTAAATTTCCTGACTATATAAATATAAGGCAGTTAAACAACTGTATAAGAGTTTTTTATTAGTAAGTGTCCATTAGGCCTAAGTATCACTCTGCTACCAAGATCATCCTTCATTAGTTCACCATTGTAATTGGGACTGACCGATTTGGCTACAAGAACTATTCTCGTATTGAGAGAGCAAAATCTGCTGTGATGCTGGGCTGAGGGCCGTATTAGAAAGTACGTACGCTGGTGCGACCACAGCTAGGAACGAGAGCATTACACGGGAAAGTGTGGTAGAAGTCAACTCCGGGCAAAGGTTCCTTCAAGAAGACGCTCTCGCTTGCATCTTTGCATAAGAGAAAGAGGCGAAAGACGGGATTTACCAAAACGTCATCAAGTCGCAACGTTCAAGTCATAATTTTCAGTATTCTAACAGGATATGGAAAAGTGTACATTTATTTATAAACAAAAGAAATATTGTTAGCTTGTCATTCGAAAGGAGATTTTCATTCCTAAAAATGATCAACACCCTTAACACCATCATCATAACCATTATATTTTAAGGAATAAATACAGCCAGAAAGGAAAACTATCCTCACGAATTATAGGTCATGTCTTTAGGAGAAAGTTTTGTGAAATAATATTTTTGATGCCACCAATATTCTACAGAGCAGTGTTTATCGAACTTCTTTCACCATGGAACCTCATGTAACCTATAATGCAACCGCGGGATGGGACCCTTATAATCCGAATTATAATTTATATTATTATTATTACTATTATTATCATTATTATTATCATTACTATCGTTATAATCATTATTATTATCATTAACATTATTATTATTACTATTATTATTACTATCGTTATAATTATTATCATTATTATTATCATTATCATTGTCATTAACATTATTATTATTATCATTATTATTATTATTATTATTTAACAAAATTTATTTCCTTGTATTCTTATAGATTTTTACCTAATTCTGATTATAAATATGACATAAATTGCAAATACTTTAATTGCTGTAGTTTATTTACCAGACGTCAAGATCTTGATTATTTATTTTTTTGTAAAGTCATAATGCGTGATTTTGATTGTGAATCATTCATAAGCAATATCAGTCTTCGTATTCCTGCTAAGGCTTTAAGATTTCATAAATTTTGTTATAATAGAAATTCTAAATCTCTCTCTCTGGTGTGCAGATGTATAAAATATGCTAATTTGCATGGATTTAACTTGGATCCATTTAATGTGTAGTGTAGTACATACGTTTTTAGTTTTATGTCAGTTGTTATTAATTTATTCCTTTTGTTTAGATATGTATTATAATATTCTCGTCATCTTGCATATCTTTGTAATACTATTTATATGATTCCATTGTTCATTTATATGATTCCATTATTTCATTTGTAATTATCATTTTATTTAATTGCCATTATTTTAATTATTTAATTGTACTTTTATTGTAATTTATATCATTGCTGATATTCTTTGTGCTGAACTGTAATTGGCCACTGGCTGTTGTACAGTACATTAAATATAAATAAATAAATAAATAAATTATTATTATTATTATTATTATTATTATTATTATTATTATTACTGCTATATTGAAACTGTGTTATTAATGCACATAGGTACATTGCCAAAATATTTCATTTTCAATTTTATCTAACTTACAGATTTAACCAGTAATATCAAATTTTATAAGAACTTAAAAATATATATATAATCATATATTGAGCTATAAAATTTATTATATTTTTATAATTATTTAATAATTGACAAACATGTGAAAATATCTCAATAATTCTCTTCAGTGACGGGAATGTATTTTGTTTTTAAACCTGTCGATTCTTTTTTATATGATTTTATGGAAGAAAGTTGTAGTATCATTTCTGCTGCTGCATTTACTCTGCATCGGAATTTTTTTTTGGTGGACAAACTCCACATCTGTTTACTAAAATTGGACGGAATAAGCTGAGTGACAAGTTTTTACTAACTCCCAATGTTATGATGTGATTTGCAGTAGCGGTTCCTGATCAATTTTCCGCGAATTTCGAACTCAAAAGAATTTTAGAAACTGGCGATTTTTCCTAAATAAAAGAAAGAAAAAATCTGGATTACAATGTGTGAACGAACTATCACAAATTTTTAAAATAAAAAGTGATAATTGCACAAGAGACATTTCAGATATGTCTATCTCTATCCCAAAATTCATTGATTTAAGCATACTCATTTTGAAGTAATTAATCTTTTTCCTATAAAAATGTAATTTTTCAATACGTTTTCATAACAGAAAAATTGTTATGTAATCCACAGTTAGAAAGATAGAGAGACTGGGTTTGCAGTAAAAAACTTCACTTTTTTTACAGGAACTTGGTCTCTGCATAAACATCAGGAGTTCTGGCATAAGTATAAGAACAAAATTGAAACATCTATTTTGAAGGGGTGTCCTTAAACTTTTGGTAGAACGTGTAGAGAAAAAATTGATGAAGATCCACAGAAACATGTAGAAATGAACAGAAAAAAAGGGAAGGATGAAAATGACGAGTTCAAAAAGAAACGGCTGGTACTAAAGAGACATGTCGTGAGAGAAGAGCTTTAAAAAATATGGACAGAAAATATTAAAAAATATCGTGCACGGATGAAACAGAAAAGAGAGTACATAGACTGATAAGTTAGCAGAATAGGCCCATGGATTGCTCCTCCTCCTAGCCCAAACATAAATTATAATGAAGCAGAAGAAAAATCAAAGGGGAAAAAAAGAATAGTGGTCGAAAGAGAAGAAGAAATCTCATGGGCTAGAAAAATAAAATACAAATCATGGTAAAGAAGTTACAAGAAATGACAAAAAAAGCAGCAAAGTATGGCTAGAAATATCATAGAATAGTTAAACAAAACAAAAATTACAGACAACCCAAATAAAAATGTTAAGTAATTATTAAAAGAATATAACGTTTCACCAGTCATTAGAAGGAAACTATTGTATGAAGCAGTAATTCAAAAGATAGTTTAACCATGGTGAAACTCTTCATCTCTTATCCAATATCTAATTTTCTCCATATTTTGTCCATTGTGACTTCACTTCATTGTAATGTCTATATATTCTATGTCACAATTTCATTTTATCGAAAGAAACAATGTAACCATCCATATTGTAGTTCAGAGGAGGAATAATATAGCTTAGAAAATTAATTTCAGAAGTTTTGTTAGTACACAGTGGAATGTAGTATACAGATGAACTGTGTTGATTTCATATCTCGGAAGATATTAATTTTTAGGATTGATGTTTATGGGACTTTCTTTTCTTGTTTTGATGAATACCATCACCTTTTAAAATATAGAATGTTTTTTTTAACACCCAGAATACTCGTGAATATCTCTAAATCGGTTTTAAGCATCACAGTACTTTCTATCTATAGGCCTACTTCGCAAAATGTGAAGAGAAAATTACAAAAATATCTGTTTATTGTTTCAACGACAATTTTATTATTAAAAATACTGTATCGTTAAAACTGATTTCAAAATATAACCATGGACCACTCAAAATTCACACGGAACATGAACATTCTACTTGTTTACTTTAAAGTTAATACAGAACTTGGGTCTGAATATTACACATCATACCAATTAATTTACCTTATCTAACATGTGTGTGTAATGATACTGTAAACTCTTGCTATGCTGAGACACTTCTATCACACACCATATGAAACAAGAAATTGGCGTGAGAAACATTGAGAAGGTGATCGGTCCCATTTCTCTGCACTTAAATCATCATCAGACACATGACAGTAAATTATGGTCCTTCAGCCTTTGAGCTGAAAACAGTTCAAGAACAATCATTACGATACTCCAAATGCTATAACAAACCTAATTCTAGTGTTGTAATGAACCATTTTAAAGACATTAATAGGACACTTGATCCTAAGAAATTAGGTAATGTGTTATTACGCTAGGCCTATATAAGGATATACTCTGGCATTTTATAAATTCATATGTATGTACGTATTTTGCGGCTTTAATCCTTCGACCGTCATAAAATGGCATTCTTACGTTATCGTTCGTACCATGTTCCACTTTAATTCTATTTTCCTGCTGCTATTTATCATGTTATCTATATTTGCACAATATGTAAGTGAAGTGTGCACGTAAATATAGGGGTGTACAATATTTGATGCAAGTGCTGCCATACAAAAAATAATTGCTTTTTCTTTGTAGGTGGAAGAATGGTGGTTGCAATTTCAGAAATTTATCATCAGGTCGTCGTATATAAATTATTTTTAGTAGTTATTTTACGATGCTGTATCAACATCTTAGGTTATTTAGCGTCTGAATGAAATGAAGATGATAATGCCGGTGAAATGAGTCCGGGGTCCAACCCGAAAGTTACCCAGCATTGCTCATAGTGGGTTGAGGGAAAACCCAGGAAAAACCTCAACCAGGTAACTTGCCCCAACCGGGAATCGAACCCGGGCCACCTGGTTTCGCGGCCAGACGCGCTAATCGTTACTCCACAGATGTGGACTATATAAATTATGGTTGGTAACTACAGACTTTAATTTTAAACACTTCTATTTGCAAATGATCAGACAGTCTTTGGGAATTCAGATAAAGTCTTCAAATGGCCGCCCATAAATTAAATGAAATAGCAAAGAAATTCCATATTAAAATTTCTTAAACAAAAACGAAAGTAATGACATTCATAGGGAAAGAACATATGAGATGCAAAATAATGATCAATAATAGAACTATTGAGCAGGTCAATAATTTTAATAAGCTTTATAGCATGTGTGGAACGATACGGTGTACGTTAAAAAATAAAACCTTAAAAACCACACAACTAAAGTTCTATAAAATAATGGAAGTACCAACTTTGACATACGAAAGTGAAAATTGAAGGGTTCAGAGCCATAGCGGGCCAAGCGCCATAAATAAAAAGCGAAGAAAACAAGGATTAAAATTAAGTGATTATTGTAATTTAATAAATCATATAACAAGTAATATAAACTATATGACATATCAATCTTCATTAAACTATGTTATTCATTAACTTTAAACGTTACTTTCTCCGTTTTTAATAAATGGCGCTTGGCCCACTATGGCTTTGAACCCTTCAATTGGACTTTCAATGGAGCAGATAAAAGAAAAATTGAAGTGGCCGAAATGAAGTTCTTACGCCCCTTGGCAGATTTTATTGTTCTTGACAAAAAAACGAAACGCATATAATTATAAGAACAGAACTAAATATATTTAATCTCAGAGATAAAATAGATAATTCTAGGAAAAACTGATACGACCATGCCCAAAGAATGATTCCTGACAGAATACCGAACATTTTAATGAACTACAAAGCTACAGTAGAGGACGTAGAAGTGAGTCGCCCACTTGCCAGATCGCAGGGCTCACTGAATCTCTCTTAATGTGGAAACAGGTCTATGTGCCTAATTTCGCGAAGTTGAATAAGGAGAACTACAGACTATGACGTGAACATATTAATTAATCAATAAAACATTCAGTAAATGAACTGAAATGCAGTCCGTTGTCCAAGCAACATAGGTGTTTTCTCAGGGTACTCCATGTCTCCTCCTCCTCCTCATCATCATCATCATCATCATCATCATCATCATCATCACGAGTGTAATGTAGGCCCATCGCCTGTGGATGTTTTACAGAAAGTGACGATTTTAGAAAGAATCTAATTGTCGGTACTGACCTTTTGGCACTTAATACGAGTACATATTATTTTATCTATGTTCTATTTTCATCAATATGAACTATATGGGATTTAATTAAGGGGTTTTATTATGACAGAAGATGCTTTCCAGAAAAGTGGAATTATTTACTTGGTTATATCCGCACTGAACGTGCCCAAATATCTAAGGTACATTTAGAAGATCCTGAAGACTAATACAATCCATCCTGGCAATTTTACAATATGATATTATCTTTTAAAGACAATTTTGAAAAAGCAGAGTAACCTAAGTTCAGCTACACTGACTGGCAGGCCCAAACAAGCTTCTTTCTGATCACCGCGACTTCCCGCCCAACGACTAGCTCGGTAACTAGCCAGGCTTTGTCTTGCGCGTACCCTAAGTGGCCTAAGCTTCTCAGCATTAGCGACATCTATGAGCCATAATCGTAGAGTCGGGGCGAATATGAACAAGTTAAAGGCCCTACCACTGTAAAAAAAATCATCATTTACTTTGCGATATATATATCTACTTAGAACTGTATTTGATTTCTTTTCTACACTCTACACGATAATACGAATATTCAGAGAAGGCGTCTGGTATTTCTCTACTACAAATTCCAATAATATTGACTAAGTGACTATGTTCATTTATTAACAGTCTACAGAGTGCGAATTGAACATTTCCTTCAGGTGGGATAAAAATATTATCCAAATAATTAGCAATTTTAGCCAACTTGTATTGTTGTCGCGCTCAACTTATATTAAAAGAAGGAAGGAAATTCGTTATTATAATTTATGTTGCACTAGCCGTACCCGTGCGCTCCGCTGCACCTGTTAGAAATAAATATAAAGTAATTACATAACTAAAATAGGACATTTGGTCCAGGGAACATTCGTGTTTGATAGAAGGATAAATCTTTTACTATGTTATTTAATTTAAATTGTATTTAAATAATTAAAATGCGATCCTTTTGGTCTAGAGACCACTCAATTGGTGTAATGATAATTCCTTTAATATGTTTCTTAATTGTTATTACATGCAACCATAGTTTAATGAAGATTGACATATCATTTAGTTTTAATGCGTATACTTTATAATATTACTTGCTATATGTTTCCATTGAATTAAGGTAACAACTTAATTTTAACCCTTGTTTTCTACGTCTTCAGTAAATGGCGCTTGGCCCACTATGGTTCTCAACCCTTCAAATAATTTAAATAGTGACACAACATATATAGTGATATGTAATTATATTTCTTTCTTTCGAAAATGTAAGAATTCACGATCTCCTATGTAACATTGCCATGGAATGAATGAATGTGTTTTTCTTCCTACTAAAAAATTTTATATTTTGCACATAGGAGTTATTGCAGGAACGACGCTATAATCTGAGTCGGCGGTGAAAATGTATTGTATTGTTCTTTTAAAAGTCTTATATATCCTTAAATATCAGTCCTATCAAAATTTTGTATTGAATAAAACCTATCGGAAATCATTTTCAAAGAAATTTTTGTTATGTAACATTTTTAATGAAAATCAATAATAAGGGAGATATTTTGATTTATTTAATTCAAGCACCCTTATAACCCCCCTTTTAAATATAGTATTTTGAATGCCATATAGCCTAAAATCTAAGTTACAACAAACTTAATTTACATTCAAATTTTCATATAAATCGGTTCAGCCATTATCGCGTGAAAAGGTAACAAACATCCAGACAGACAGACAGATAGACAGACATACAACCAAAATTTTCAAAAAAGAGATTTTCGGTTTCAGGGTGGTGAATTATACACGTTAACACCAATTATTTTTGGAAAATCGAAAATTACTGAAAAAATTTTGGCTACAGATTTATTATTAGTATAGATTAATAACAAATACAGAAACTATACATTAGGCACTTGGAGGGGGTAAATGTTGTCCCTGGCAGGGGAAGTTACAATAATACCTTTTCAGTAGGGGATGCCAGATTCTCCAAAGAAGGACGATCACTGGCATTCTCCCCCTCCCCCCTCCGTCAATTCGTACCCTATCTGATTAATTGGAAGAGGAGAAAGAGAATAAATTGAAAAGTGGTGAGGTAGGAAGTAAAACGACCTACAAATGTATTCTCTCTGTTACTAACGGTTGATGAGAATCGTGGGAGAACTTTGTATGCACACGAGTATAGTTATGTGGGCTGTAAGTGACCTTGCAGGATTATGTTTGGTTAACCATTCGAAACTCGTTTGCATCATAACGCTAGATAGTATGTCTTAGAATTCGATATAAATACTATTATTTCTACGCAATATTTAAAACTTCCTCTAATAATAATAATGATAATAATAATAATAATAATAATAATAATAATAATAATGAGTACGATACATGATGTAAGTGAAATGAGTCGATTACAGGACCTCTGATAAATTCATTTCAATTTAAAATTCTCCTTAAAATAAGTATGAAGTGTTGACATCTTCGGTAATAAAGACTAGTCCACAATTAACCGGGAATGGAAACGACAACGAGAACGAGAACGGAAAGATTATTAAAATAAATATATTTTATATGTGAGCATTCACAATTAACGAGAAGCTTACCGGAGCCCGGGAACGGAAACATGAAGGTTGGTAAACTTTTAACTTTGCCGTTCTCGTTTCCATTCACAGCCTACTAGATTCTTTCTGCTGTCATCATAAAGAAAAACATTGCATTTGAACTGAAACTCAATTTAATGCTACAGTATTTAGAAATACAAAATGTACAGTATCTAGTAGAACTCACTTTGCCATTCGTGGGTGAATTAGTCATTGTTTTCTAAACTCATATTATGATATCCGTGAGCTTCTTCTGACGAAGAGCAGATAATCTTGACCAGGGGTCGCCAGCACAGAGCACGCTGGGGCTAGTCTCTCTTACCCGCGGAA
The DNA here is from genome assembly GCF_040183065.1 of Periplaneta americana. Taxonomy (NCBI): domain Eukaryota; kingdom Metazoa; phylum Arthropoda; class Insecta; order Blattodea; family Blattidae; genus Periplaneta; species Periplaneta americana. The sequence continues at coordinate 182,156,985 of NC_091117.1, read as the reverse complement.
AACGCAGTGCACTAGAGTGCACTCCGTAGCTGCTAACGGGTATGCTCTCTATCTCTCCCTGTTGCACGACAGTGCACACAGGACAGCTCAGCGTACCCATTGCACATTTCAGCGAGTGCTGACGACCACTGATCTTGACAAAGCAGTCGGCAGAGAACAAGAGGACTAATAATATATATAGGCCTCTTGGCAGAGAAGGATGGGGAGGGGATAAGACCTGGTTTCGCTGCTTGCATTCTTGTCCTCCGCTTAATAAGAAAATTTAGACAATCCGAACAGATCCCGGTCCCAATTACTTCAGACTAGTGGATTTTTACTGTATTTAGTATTTATTTGATTTAGATTCAAAATAATTTAGAGAATATAAAACCTCAACTAGGTAATTTCTTCAAACCAGGATTTGAACCCAGGCCAGCTCCTTTCACTGTCAGTCAGGCTAACCCTTACTCCACAGCGGTGCACAATATAATATTCTTGAAACATAGTATATAAAAGAAAGAAAAGAAAGCCTAAAATAAAAAAAATATAGAATTAATATCACTACCTAAAAAAATAATGCAAAATAATATTCTCTCGCCTTGTGTTTTTTTATCCATCATAGGGGTAGAAGTATCATGGGTGACATCAGTGACGATAGCCTATATATTTTTAACTAATAGTTGTTTATGATTAGTTCTACTTATTATAAAACACACTTCTGTGGTTGTAAAAAAACACCCGGATGGCAGTCCTTGGATGTATATGCAAGCACTAGAACACGTCGATGGCACTGAACATCAGCATGGTCTCTCTTGTACTATGGACTGTCCTAGTTAACACTACAAGAGGTAAAATAACGTAAACAACATCCACAGAGCACATGTCTAACTTCCTGGACACTAGTCTCAAACTCCGTCTACTACGTTAAAGAAGAGAAAGTAGGATTTTCCATCTATAAGGCGTGAGCATGAGTTAAAGAAGGACTATCAGAATTCACTTTCAATCAGGCAATTCGTGTATACATATTTTGCCGCCGAAAATGGTGGTCAAAAACCAAAACTTTAATTTAGAGAAACATTTTGACATTTCAATATTTTAGTAAGACTTTTGACCAATGAATTGTCACAAAATGTAGGCCTATTATACATCAGGGAATACTCGATCATCTAGTTAGAGTGGCTCAATAGCCTATATATAGGCTTAATTTGAATTCGTATTACTGAAAAATGTGAAATATAAATTAAATTAATATTATAAATCAAGGTGAAAAAGTAAAGTCAACCCCATCTCAGGCCAAATCAGTTCCAGAGAGCGGCGGGAGGTTAAAGCTCCCACCTTTACAGACAATCGGCATTTAATGGCAGTAGGCAGTCCCTGGTATTCAATAAATCTAGGTATGAACAAAAAATCCAGCATATGTTTAGTTTCATTATCGGCGAAAATTAGCTGCTACAAATCTTCTCCAACGAGTTAGTTTCATTTTGGAGATGCCGATAAGCTCACTGTATTATAATATCAATTTTTGTTTTCCACCTGTGCTTATCTTAATATTTGGATTTATATTAAGATAAGCACAGGTGGAAAACAAAAATTGATATTATAATATAATTCTCCAACGAGGTTAATCACTACAGAAACTCTTCCATTATGTATGCATACAGTCTGACAGACAGATGGACGGACAGACGGACGACGGACTGACGGACGGAGAGAGGCAGACAGACAGGCGGTTGTGTGGACGGACGGACGGACGGACGGATGGGCGAATCGGTGGGGTGGATCGGTTGATGGGAGGATGGATGAATGGGAGAATGGATGGATGGATGGATGGATGGATGGTTGGGTGGATGAGTAGATCGGTGGAATGGAGGGTGGGTGGGTGGATGGGTGGGCGGACGGACGGACGGTCGAACCTACGGATGGACAGAGAGACAGGCAGACAGGTAGACAGACAGACAAGCAGACAGGCAGATAGGCAGACAGGCGGAGAGGAAGATTAGCAGATATGCAGATAGGCAGGTAGGTAGGTAGGTAGGAAGGTAGGTAAATAAGTATGTAGGTAGGTAGATAGGTATGTAGGCAGATAGGCAGCTAGGTAGCTAGGTAGGTCGAAATTCAAATTATGGTTTATTTAACGACGCTTGCAACTGGAGAGGTTATACCAGCGTAGCCGGTGTGCCGGAATTTTGTCCCGCAGGACTTCTTTTACATGCCAGTAAATCTACTGACATGAGCTTGTCGCATTTAAACACACTTAAATGTCATCGACCTGGGCCGGGATCGAACCCGTAACCTCGAGCATAGAAGGCCAGCTACAGAGGCTACCGAGGCCGACAGGTAGGTAGATAGGTAGGAAGGTAGGTAGGAAAGTAGGTAGGTAGGTAGGCAGGTAAGTAGGTAGGCAGATAGGTAGGCAGGTAAGTAGTTAGATAGGCAGGAAGCAGATAGGTAGGTATATAGGCAGTAGGTAGGTATATAGGCAGTAGGTAGGTATGGTAGGTAGATAGGCAGGTAGGTAGGTAGGTAGGCAGATAGGTAGGTAGATAGGCAGATAGGTAGGTAGGTAGGTAGGTAGGAGGCAGATAGGTAGGTATATAGGCAGATAGGTATGGTAGGTAGATATGCAGGTAGATAGGGAGGTAGGTGGTAGGCAGATAGGTAGGTAGTTAGGGAGGTAGGTAGGTAGGCAGATAGGTAGGTAGTCTAGGTAGATATGCAGATAGGTAAGTAGGTAAGAGGTAGGTAGGTAGGCAGATAGGTAGGTAGATAGGCAGGCAGGTAGGTAGATAAGCAGATAGGTAGGTAGAGCAGATATGTAGGTAGGTAGGCAGATAGGTAGGTAGATAGGCAGATAGGTAGGTAGGCAGATAGGTAGGCAGATAGGTAAAAGGTAGGTAGGGAGATAGGTAGGTAGATAGGCAGATAGGTAGGTAGATAGGCAGATAGGTAGGTAGGCAGATAGGTAGGAAGGTAGGTAGGGAGATAGGTAGGTAGATAGGCAGATAGGTAGGTAGATGGGCAGATAGGTAGGTAGGTAGGCAGATAGGTAGGTAGGTAGGTATGCAAATAGGTAGGTAGGCAGATAGGTAGGTAGGCAGATAGGTAGATAGGTAGGTAGGCAGATAGATAGGCAGATAGGTAGGTAGATAGGCAGATAGGTATGTAGGTAATCAACCCAAGCGTGAATCGAACTCACGCCCGACTGCAAACGCCTTAGCCGACTTGTTACGCCGGTGTCTGTGTAGTCTATGTTTGAAATTTGAACTGTTGCAGTACAAAATAAGTTAAATTATGAATTTAATCACATGTGTTCCTGTTTAGATACATGTTAAATTATTTGGTTACCTGTTACGGTACAAAGGCCTTCATGGTGAGTCTGGATGATAGACAACCCCCATAACTGTTTTTAATACTGTTTGATTACATGTACATATATAAATATTTTACAACCCCCACAAGTCTGAATCTCCTTGTAACTAGCTAGGCGTTCGTAGGGAAAACAAATCGTCTTGAAGTATTAACGAACCCAAAACAAGGTATTTTTCATGTCTTAAAATATATTCGAAGATTGAAAAATTCTTTACACAATGTAATTCAGTATACTGTACTTGATTATCTCTAAAAAATATTTGCACGTATACTCCTAACAGCCTGTATAGTTCGTAAAATAATACAGGACAAAAGTCGAATTAAAATATTCCCTCTATCGAAATATATTTCGTAAAATAATGCCGGAAACAAATCTGTTTAATGATTCTCCCTATCAAAATCATCATTGTCATCATAATGATCATCATGCTCTGTGTTCCAGTTACAGTATATGCTTAGAAGTTGCTGGTTTTTACGTCGGAGGTTACTAGTCTGCCGCACAACTCCCAAACTGGAGAACCAGAATTTGTTTTTTTTTTATCTTAGAAGGATTACCCTCACTACCAAAATAGATTTCGTAAAAACAATACAGGGCACAAAGCAGTTCAAAAATTCTCTCTAACAAAATATAGTTCATGAAACAATACAGTACACAAATCAGTTTACAAATTCAACTATCAAAATATTAGTTCAGAAATAAGGACACAATTCAATTAAAAATTCCTCAATTAAGATTCGTCGTTTGCTGGCTCAGTTCTCAATCCTATATTTGATGTTTTTATGCACTGGCAATGTCAGCTGTTACTTCGCGTGTACAAGTTTATCGTCACTCAAGTTGTATATTGTCCTTGGCAAGTGTTCAAGGGACGAGGATTTTATCGTTGTGCCATGAAAATAGTTTACTGTTGACACTATGAGACAAATTGCTCTTATGTAAGAAAGACTGTCAGTTTAGATATTCTTTATCTCTTTCGATTATTGCGATAGTTACTTATTTTAACCTTGGATAATAATCAATTATAGAACATATTTTGCTTCTGCACGTGGCTGTAACATATTCTTTTTTATCACCTAAATATGTAAAGAAAGGTCATATTGTTTAGCCTACAAGATAAATTACATAGGTGCAAAGAAAGAAATCTGTTACGTTCCATCCTCAATGTTGTGAGAAATATTCAATATGAACTTCAGAAATGTATGTATGTATGTATTTATTAACACTACAATTGGATATAAACCCGGTGGCAGTGATATATAATATACAATAATTACAATTAGGGGAGAGTCGGGTAGTATCGGACATCGGGTAATATCGGACAGTGAGTTTCTTTCATCTACCACACGATGATAGTACCTGATTGACATGGTTACGTTTCTGTGATGTCGCATAGAAAAACGTAACCATGTCATTCAGGTACTACCATATGGTGGTAGATGAAAGAAACGCACTGTCCGATACTACCCGATGTCCGATACTACCAGACTCTCCCCTACATGAAATAAAATAAAATAAACCTGAATGAAATAAAATAAAATAAACGTAAACCTATAAATAGTAGATGCAATAAACCTAGGACTATAATTAAAAACTATTCTATATTAACGCCTACGATAAGCAAAAGTAAATCTAACTTACAAGTACTTCTGTTTCACCCAACTATTACAAATTTAAATAATTACAAATCACCTTAATTAATTACATACCAACTTAATTACATATCATCTTAATTAATTATATATCATCTTAATTTATTTACATATCAACTAAATTACATATCATCTTAATTAATTACATATCAACTTAATTATTTTACATATCAACTTAATAATTATATATCAACTTAATTAATTATATATCAATTCAATTAAGTACATGGAACTTAAATAATTACACTGCACCTCCAATTATATTTTCAGTCTAATCTTCTCAACCTTTCCTTAAATGTATTGATTTTAAGAGGACCACCCTGAAAGATTGCCGCAGGTAAGCTGTTCCAGTCTACTATTGTGCGGTTAACAAAAGAAAATTTTGTCACGTCCGTTCTTTGTCTTCTACATTTAAACTTCCTAATATGATCAGCCCTTCCTAAGTATGATGGTGTTGCTAATCTAGCATTGATATCGGTCCATGCTTTGTGTCCCATTTGTGCCTTAAACAATGCGGTGAGTCTGGTTTTTCGTCGCCTTGATTTGAGAAGTTCCCACCCTAAGTCTTTTACTACCTCCTCACCATGTCCCTTCCCCATTTTGACATATTTTGCTGCCTTGCGTTGGAAATTAGGAAAGGCCACTATGACAGCATAATAAGAAACTGCAGGGTGGGGCATAGGAACCAAGTGGTTTTAAAGCAACGAGTTAGATACTATAGAGAGGCTGAAGACCTCTGATAAGCGCTCCCTGCGGAGGCCAACAGTACTATGGATCGTTCCCTAAAAAACATGGCGGTCTATAGTACCGCCAGCCTCCGCAAGGAGTGCTTATCAAAGGAAACTGCAACGAGTTTGTACATGTATTATATTCTTCAGATACATCAATATTTAATTTAAACATTTCGCTATAGGTTTTGTAAAAAGCAGATTTATAAATGAAAAAGTAATAATTAAGACTTTAAAATTTCCAAAAATGTCTCATTCCCTCGGATTTAAATGAAATGTACCGTAAATCATAATATTCGTTGCTGAATAATTAAACCCTCTCAATACAGGAACCATTGCCGCAGAGAATTATAAGATAAGACGGACTGAGCATAAGCGAAGTATCTGTATTAATAAGTTTGTACTATCAAGAGTTTAGTATTTATTGTGTTTATAGGGCCTACTCCAATTTTCTTTTTATTAATCTTAGGGCTCTTTTTGTTAACAAAGAGGAAAGTTAGCACTTGCATCACACACAATTTGTCATTACTGTTCAAAATAATGACAAATTGTGTGTGATGCAAAAGCCTCTGCCTAGTTGCGAGACATGTGTGAGAACGTTTGTTTCAAATTATATTAGACTACACAATGTCTCCATCACGCGACAATATTTGTTTCAAATTATATTAGACTACATGATGTCTCCATCACGCGAAAAGAAGTGTAGCTAGCTGTGGCTCCTGTTGCTTCTGATAACAATGTTAATCGTAAGTATCTTATCGTTTCAATAAATGTGGTGAGTTATGATCACGAGTAACTTTCTATTAGTGTCATTCTTTAATTATTATGTTGTTATGTTATTTGTAGTTTTAATAATTGCAGTTTTCAAAAGTTCTCTGTGTTAATTCCAATGTCAAATGAATTTTTCTCAATAACTTAATTACTGGATATATTTTTTTTAATTTTCGCCACTACCTTTCCTCTATTTTACTCCTACTAGTTACATACGTCGTCTCTCTTGAAATCACCCGGTGAGCACTGAATTACATAGTTTCATATTAGGTTAGAAGAGCTGTAAGGTAATTAAATTTGTGACGAAGTCAAAAAATTATTTATTTTCCTTCTGCCGATTAAATTCATCCGTCTTTAGGTGCTTTGCTTTGGTTGCATTGAGTATAGCTTGTCATTTAATATCTGGGCTATATTTAGTGAAACTAATAAAACATAGGCCTACAACTGTTATAAAACGTAAAGTTTTGTGTGTATTTTACTTTTTACTTATTAACATAGTCTTAATATGTAACTCAATTCACAATAATACTAACTTCATCACAGTCATTTCCTACAACATCCGATCCACGCCCCTTTGTTTTGACTAACCGAAACATGGCGGACCAATGTTCAATTGTCTTCAACTTTCTGAGGTCTTTGTCCTCTCTATAGTATCTAGCTCGTTGTTTTAAAGTAATCATAAAACAGTTAGTTTTTGTTTTCAACACATTTTATTGGTAGAATAACGTTTGTGAGAACATACCATTTCAATTATGAGCGGAAAATTACATCTGGCATGTGATGTCCGTCTGTGTTGACGCATTGTTTAAGGCGCTGACGAAAATTCACCTCTATTCTTTCCAGGAGATCTCTGTTGATTTGGGTGATGTGTTGACGTACTGTGTCCTTTAATGCATCTAATATTCGGGGCTTATCCTCGTAAACACGTGCCTTTAGGCACCCACATAGAAAAAAATCACGTGGACAGGTCAGGGGACCGAGGGAACCATGGAACATCACCAAATCTCGAAATGAGACGATTGGAAAACAGGACGCAAAGAACTACCATTGACGCTCTGGAGATATGCGCCGTGGCCCCATCTTGCTGAAACCACCCATCTTGTATGGGTGTAAATGTAAATCGCCATGCAAAATCCGTCTTACCGTACGATTGCTGATTCCAAGAGCAGCTGAATGTCTTCGAGCAGAGCGGCCTGGGCTGAGCAGTATCGCTTATCTGACTGAAAATTTTCTGGAGTACGCACTCTGTGTTGGGGGCCGGGCGATTTATTCTTCAGTATTGCGCCTTTTTTTAAGATTTTTTAACCCAACATAAGATTGTGTCACGCACGGGAACAGAATCATTGCGATTAATATTGAATCTGTAGCAAAACTCACGCCGTATCGAGCTCACTGACTCGCCATTTCTAACAAAACAATCATACGCAAACATGCGTCCACTGCTCCATGATGCCGACTGCAGGTGAAATGCTATGAGCCACGGAATGGACTGTCACATGTCGCACGTCTCTCCCTTTCATAATGACCGAGTACAAGCCATTCCAAAAACACTTGGTTCCCATGCCCCACCCTGTATTTATTTGCAGAGCCTAAATGGGTCATATTTAAATTGGTTATTTAATGATGCTCTGTCAATTTCGCAGTTATTTAATGCGGTAGGCCTATAATTGGTGATAACGGAGTTTACTTTAACTAGGAGAGTTCGAGGATGCGCCATGGAATATTCTGATATTCACCTTACAGTTGGAGAAAGTCTTTGTAAAAAAGTAGGCAACCCCGGTGCTTAAAATGCATAAGAGACTTGAAAAAAGAAGACATTTATGATCACATATTATATTCTATCTTCGTACTGCATACAGTATATTAGTAAAAAATTACGATTTGAGTCGGTCCCCGTCTCGATAAAAGAAATGCTGCAAATACAGCAGACCAAGACCTCTTTGAACTATGTATGCTTGCCTTGCATTTCAGGTTTTGAAATAGAAACTCCCGTAAAGCAGAATTCATTATCCCTGATTAATTTTGAAGCATGCGACAAAGACACGGTAAATGTTTGCGGAAAATACGTCGGCTAGGTAAAGATTTTTTTTACGTACCACGAGTAGCTAGGGATTTCTACCGCCTTCACTCTGGATTTGGTTTCAATCCGTATCTAAAGATACGCACAGCACTACCGGACCAACATTAACAAATATCTGTCATATGTAGAGTAGTCGAGAAGTTGGTGTACCCTTTTTATTTCGCGAAAATTTGTGTTGACGAATTAGCAACCTTCGTAACCTTGCGGTGGAAGTAATAACCGGTATCGCACAACGGAAAAGTTGCGAGCAGCTTTGGAAGATGTCTTCACGTACGTGATCGCATATTATCTGCGCAAAATATCTGACAGACTTTACTTTACTTTATTTGGTTATTTTACGACGCTGTATCAACATCTAGATTATTTAGCGTCTGAATGAAATGAAGGTGATAATGCCGGTGAAATGAGTCCGGGGTCCAGCACCGAAAGTTACCCAGCATTTGCTCGTATTGGGTTGAGGGAAAACCCCGAAAAAAACCTCAACCAGGTAACTTGCCCCGACCGGTATTCGAACCCGGGCCACCTGGTTTCGCGGCCAGACGCGCTGACCGTTATCCACAGGTGTGGACTATCTGACATCATGGCGCAGAAATCAGCTGTGCTACAATAATGACGATCTCCATACCGATGTCCTGGACCCTTAAATCATCAGGTAAGTGTTAATAGCAAACATTCAATCACAACTATCAATGTATCAAAAATAAAGAAGAGTACCCCCACTTCTCGGCCCCGTAGATTGATTATGTATATACTAGTAAAAGCCTAATACGCTTAATGACAGTGAAGTGACTAGAGCGTCGACATTTTATGCCTAATATTAGGGTGAAATCCTGGCCAGTGCTATTAAAATTGTTGAAAAATGTTATATTACATTTCGATACATTTTAACATAATTTCCTTATCATAAATAATCATCATATTATTTCATTATTACCAACCCTTATCCAGTCTTGAGACTAATATGTCCTCATGTACAGTAGTGGCAAAAAAAACCGGACCGACCCTTGTAGCTGATTTCAGAGCCTTGTTCACTCCAGAGCACGATAGACTGGTAACTAAGACTTTCGTGGTTCGAATCCTGCCTGGAAAGGAAACTTTTTTTTTGTTCTTATTCAAATTTATTCCCAATACTTTTCGATTGCAGCGGTATGTTACTACTTAATTAACTTATTATTCCCAGAACATGAATTTTACCAGCTATCGAAAAGTATTGGGAATAAATTTGAATAAGGAACAAAAGAAAGTTTCCTTTCTAGGTAGGATGCGAACCACGAAAGTCTTAGTTACCAGTCTATCGTGCTTTGGAGTGAACAAGGCTCTTAAATCAGCTACAAGGGTCGGTCCTGTTTTTTTTTTTTTTTGTTTTTTTTTTTTTTTCCCCACTACTGTACATAGTAGAGGCCTCAAATCTGATCAGTTATCTTCCATGCATCCCGTTTTCCTGTTCATGAATTAGACCTTCGATCTGTTCCAATCTTACTCCAGGGTTTCTTTTTTCGGAATTCCGTTACCTCTTCTGCTTTAAGGGGAAGGACTTACAGGAAATCTCTTTTCTCATATTGTTTTAAGAAGAGCCTCTATTTCCGTAACAGTTTCATATCAATGTATAAAACCTTTTAAATACAACATTTTCACTTTAGCTCTTTATGGTACAGTCACAGACATAAAAATGCAAAAAAGAATGCAGTATTATAAAGAAAATTATATATCTGCTCTCAAGAGCACAGAATCACAAATATTGTCTTAAATGAAAGCTAAAAATTGCTAATCAATTTTGTTGGACGATTTTTGGAAATTTTAATTTTTATATTTTCATTTTGCATTTTCATGAACAGAAACAAAAACTGCACGTCTATTTTTAACTTATTCTTTAATTTGCAATTTAATAATTTCCTCTTACAGAATTATTCATGTATAATGTGAGAATATGCCCTGAAAAGCTAATTCAATTATCTCTATTATTGCCCGAGATATTACACATTAAATGTTGAAAAATATAAAATAAACAAAGTCCGGATATTCAACGGATAAGTGGAGTGAAAGCAATTATTTTCTTCCTAACGACCTTGAAATTACGCACAAAAGAACTCAATACTATGAAGTATTTTTAGGCTAAAAATAAAAATACATATTCCTGTAGGTCTTTGCCCTTAATCGTACAACAAATATCCATTCGTAAAACTTTCATACTATTCAGGTATTCTTTCCATTTCATACTATACTGTAGTTGTCAATTTGCCGTTTGTGGAATAGGCCTCATTTCTCTTCGGATGTACAGTCAACTCCGGATATAGTGAACCTCTGCGGACTTGCATGTTTCGTTCACTATATCCGAGGTTCACTAAATCCGAAGTATCTACTAATCAGGTAGAAATGACAAACCCTGTTATGGTGTGACTGTGTACTCAGCTTTGGAATTTCCCGGGTCACTTAATGGAAACTGAAAGAGGGTTGATGGAGTTTGAAAGCCATCGAAATCTTACCTTCATTTATGATCTGGATATAATGTCCATCCCCTTTCAATAAAAGAAGGCAATTTAATTTTCCGTTATTTCGATGCTATCCGTCATAATGGAAATTTTTCTGACAACAAAAGGCAACTCTTTGACGGTGGAGGATTAGAAATAACAGTAGAGTAATGCGCCTGAGAACAGGGCAACCCTTCGACGATGGAGTGAGGCAAGGTCATCACGTGTTGTCTGGATTTAGGAATCACTAATCTCAGTGGCGTATACTGGTGAAAGGGTTTGGGCTACCGCTGACCCTATTATTACACAAAATATATCTAACAATTACTTTAATTTTAATTACTATGGTAAAACTAATAATACAAAATTATTACATTATGTTATATTATAAACTTTTTCTTTTGTAATTTCCTTGGGCTACCACCGGTAGCCCCGGTAGCCCGCAAAATACGCCCCTGACTAATCTTACCTTTGTCCTCTGACTAAAGGAGTAAGAAACTTAGAATGTTGTTCTCAATACATTCTTTCAACAAGGTGTGACTTCAAATAAGAATTTGTCAGGATATTGACTCTTGTAACTTCAATTTCTAAGGTTCACTATAACCGAAGCGAGGGTTCACTATAAACATAAATATTAATGTACTTTTTAATGTATGCGGATTGGGACCAACGATTTAGGTTCACTATAGCCGAATATTCACTATAATCGAGTTCACTACATCCAGAGTTTACTGTATTTAGTTCAGATTCTGTCCG